>NC_043991.1:3362271-3662271 GCF_902150065.1 Myripristis murdjan | reverse complement strand
GTAGCACAGTGCCGGTGAGTCCCACCCACTTTTCCAGTCTGCTAAGTAGTATATTATGATCAACTGTATCAAATGCAGCACTGAGATCTAGTAGTACCAGGACAGAGGATTTGCATGCATCATTATTCTGATGAATATCATTTAAGACTTTGATAAGTACAGTCTCAGTGCTGTGGTGTGGCCGAAATCCAGACTGAAATGTGTTAAAAAGATTGTTTTGCATCATGAACGAATGGATTTGCTGGAAGACAACCTTTTCAATGATTTTCCCCAAAAATGGCAGATTTGATATTGGCCTATAGTTACTAATTGTTGTGGCGTCCAGATTTGATTTTTTTAGAAGAGGTTTTATTACTGCAGTTTTCAAGGCCTGGGGAAACTGGCCTGCTTTAAGAGAAGTATTTATTATCTGCAGTACATCCGGAGCTATGCAGTTAAAAATGGTTTTAAAAAAGTTTGAAGGCAGAATATCAAGGCAGCATGTTGTGGGCTTTAATTTTGAAACTGTCTCTGTTAGAGTTTTGTAATCAAGGAGGCTAAAATGTCCTAGATTAGCCGGAGGACAGGAAGGCACAAGAGTTATCATTCCTGAGCTGGAACTGCACACTGCCTGTCTTATCTGCAATATTTTGTTTGTGAAGAAGGCTGCAAAGTCATTACATGACTTGTTGGACAGTAGTTCAGGAGGGAGTGATGCTGTGGGGTTGGTCAGTCTGTCCACTACAGAAAAAAGTGTGCAGGCATTATTACTGTTTCTATTGATAATCTCTGAGAGATATGATTGCCTTGCATTCTTCAGTTCCTGATTATAGTTGCGAAGACTCTCTTTATAAATGTCGTAATATACCTGGAGTTTGTTTTTTCGCCACCTGCGTTCAGCTTGTCTACATAATCTTTTGTGTTCTTTAACCAGTGTGGCGTTCCTCCAGGGTGCCTTTTTTCTGCCTGACAGAACTTTGGTCTTAATTGGGGCGATAGAATCAATAACAGTCATAACATTGGAACTAAAACTGTCTACAAGGTCATCAACTAGAGCTGAGGGCAGGGTTGGTGATGGTGTAAAATCAGATAATGTGTGATATGCATGTGAAAACAGAATAATTCAAAGAACTTGTAATAGACTTTTTTTTCTTGTCTTTGTGCGTGTAATAATCTTGTGAATTTTTATAGTGATATCTGAAAGTAAAATTTTGAACCCCTTTCCCCTGTGTGTTAAAAACAGTGTTTTTCTGTTTTAAACACAATCCACCAATGGGATTCCTTGGACCATGCAAGGTGCCCATCTGTCCATCAGGAGCAGTTAAGGGTTCAGTGTCTTGCTCAAGGACACTTCAGCACACTCTGGAGGAGCTGGGGATCAAACCGGGAACCCTCCGATTACCAGAGGACCAGCTCTGCCTCCTGAAACACTGCTTTGGCTCATGAAGTTGCAACGATTTTTTTTGCAAAAAGCACAGGTTCTCACTATTCATATATATTAGCCTATAATATAATCTTTAGACATTGATACATATATCTATTTTTTTTTCCTTTTTCGGTTTTTGTATATCTATCTATATATTTATATCTGTTTTTCCCTTTTTTTCTGTCTACACCGATACAAGATAAGTCTTTAAGCCTGAAAGTCATGTTTTATCAATATTCTTTTAAAATTAAGAATATTCTATGGAGGCAGTGTGTGCTTTTAACTAAATTTTATTTTACTAAATTTTATTTATTTATTTATTATTTTTAACCATTTAGTCTGGTTCTTAACTGAATTTTATTTATTTTATTATTTATTTATTTATTTGTTTATTTTTACCTTTTTAGACTGGTTTTTAATTGAATTTTATTTATTTGATTATTTTTACCATTTTAGTCTGGCCTTTAAAAAGTTTTTATTTATTGTATTACTTTTATTTTTTAGATGTTGACTGAATTTTAATCTATACAGTCATATTATGCCTCTGTAGTATTGATTATCTTCTCTCTGGTGTTTCCTCACTTCAAAGTGGTGAGTGTAGGAGAGCGTTTCCTCAGTGTTCTTAATTCCTCAGTGTTTTTAAATTTGGGTGTGAGTGTATGAGTGTGTGTGTGTGTGTGTGTGTGTGTGTGTGTGTGTCTGTGTGTGTGTGTGTGTGTGTGTGTCTATGTATGTGTGGGAGAAGGGGGGGGGTATCTCTTGTGTCTATTGTTTGTTGTGTTGTTTTAATGTAAAGCACTTTGGGCTGCTCCTTTTGTATGAAAGGTGCTCTATAAATAAAGTTTGATTGATTGATTGATGTAGCCTATGTATGTGTGCATGTCTGGGTGTGCTCATTTTATATATATATATATATATATTAAAAAAAATGCCAGTAAACTTTGCCTTTCCATGCTAATGAGGTGATAAATGTGTCAGATGAGTGCACGCTGCCTGAGAGCGTCTTGGTCTGCTCGAAATGTTTTACATGTGTCATCTGTTCCACTCCCATGCATTAAAAAAAAAAGGCATCATAAAGCCCTTTATGCTACGTGGCAACTTTATACCACGCTACCCCCATCAGCTCAGACAACACACACACACACACACACACTGCACTGACTCAGAGGCCTTGGTAATGACAGTAAATGCCGTCTGCTTCAAACACACTCTCCCGATTAAGAGTCTAGTAAAGAGTTTAAGAGGAGGAGAGAATGAATGGAGGTGGGGTGGCATTTGGAGGGTGGGAAAGTGGGGAAGAAGAGGGGAAAATGGGAGAAAGGAGGGTAAAAAATGAGGGGATAGTAGTGGAGGAGGAGGAGGAGTGGAAAGGAGGAAGCAAGACAGGATAGGAGAGGCAAAGAGATTAGAGGAGATGAAAAGATGCAAGGAATGGGAGGAAGCTGAGACAAGAGGATGAGAGAGGAGGGACGGTGATAGCAGAGGAGATGAAATGGGAGGAGAGGAAGGGGTGGGAGGCAGGAGACAGGAGGAGGAGAGGAGTGAGGAGGACAGGAGAGGAGAACAGGGAGGGTGTACGCTGATATTTAAAGATCCAGAGAGTAATCCCTCTGTCAGCGCTGCCCGAAAAACAAAGAGCCGCCCCGCACGACAGAAAACAAACAAAAGCAGAGTGAGTTCCTGCCGTCGCTCCTGTCCTCCTCCTCCTCCGCCCTCTGCTGCCACGTTTATGGGACAATCCCTCCATTCCTGTGGGAGAGAAGCCGTGAGAGAGCACAGGAGTTTGGGAGTGAGGGAGGGAGCTGGTTCCCTCAGATGTGACTGGCATGGACTTTTAAACAACTTGTTACTCAACACAAAAAAAAAGGAAAGTGAAAAGAAACAAACAAACAAAAAATCTTGTTTGTGGTTTTGGCTCCAGGTGGATCCATGCTGAATTGTAATTTTCTATTTGATTATTTTCTGTTCTTACATGTAATTAACCATTATTTTATAGTTTGAATTTCAACTTTCAGACATTTCAGGCTCAGTAACTCCAGCAGCATGAGCAGGTCCAGAATATCTCAAGACATCAGCACTATTTTTTTTTTTTTGTTTGTTTGTTCTCTTGATTTAACAGTAAAATGTAAAACATGACAAACAGGAGCAGTCAGACTTAGCCACCATGCTGCAAAACCACATCAACACAACACACACACCCCAGCTGCGTCCTGCTTTGATGCCCAAACACACTGCCCAAAATGAGAAACCTTGACTTTGACCTTTGACCCAGATACTCCAAAATTAAAACAGCTCATTCATCGCTCATTACCAGTTCCTCTGTGAAGTTTCATCTGAATTCGTTCATTAGTTTTTGAGTTATCTTGTCTACAGACATACAGACAAACAAGGAGGTAAGAGAAGCTGCGGTACGTACGGTGGCCTGCAGGACCAACTGAACTCCTCATTCTTCCTCGTTGCTCCTCATCATCAACATCAGTGAACTGCCTGTCTCTTAAACTCTCGCATCAGGACTCGAGTTGGATCACAGGCCAGTTTTTAGACACTACAGCTGTGGATGTGACATTTAAAGTGAAGCATGCGGTCCATATTTTATACTCTGCAACCGACAGTGACGGGGCGAGAACCGAGTAGAGCGCGTACCGCCTGAGACCATTTTTGCTGGTAGAAGGAAAAATACATCCAACCCCATTACATTTCAGTATGAAGGCATTCTTAATTTACTGATGGAAGTATAGCCTGTCAATGACCCGCCTCTATCACCCCTATTTTGGCCTTGTTGCTCTGGCTTCCTGTCAGTTATAGAATCCATTTTAAAGTCCTTGTTTTGGTTTATAGAGCTCTCCATAGTCAGGCACCAGAGTACGTGTGTGACCTGCTTCATCCTCATGTACCCAACAGGTCTCTTAGGTCTGTAGACCGGAGTCTATTGGTTGTGCCTCGTCCTAGGCTAAAAACCAGGGGTGACAGAGCCTTTCAGTGTGTTGCTCCCAGGCTGTGGAATGCTCTTCCACAGGACCTGAGAGTCTCTGCTACTGTGGACATGTTTAAAAAGGAACCAAAAACATACTTGTACAGGCAAGCTTTTCCTGAAAGGTCGTAAACCAACCATGTTCTGACTGTCACTGTCTTTTGATAACTTTGCTTTGTGTTTTTTTTTTCTGTTTTTATTTGCCTTCTGTGTTTTTATAGGTTTTACTGGTTTCCTTTGTTTTTTACGGTCATTTTGTGAAGCACATTGTGAGGAAAAACGCTATATAAATAAATTTTACTTACTTACTAACTTATTTGCTCTTCCTTTGTGTCACTGCACTTTGTTCATGTAGATCTGTTTCAGCCAATCAGCATGAAGCCCTCACCTGTGGCTCAGGTGTGCTGGAGAGGAGCTGGAGGGGGCTTGTGAGTGTTGGACTGAGTGGGTTCAACAAACATTTGAATAAATGTGGCAAAGCATGATGTTGAAAGAGACGTTCACATGGTCAAAGTGGCTTAAATGTGACACCTAGTGGACTGGTTTGGTACTACAACACCATCCACTGCTGGCTTGTTTCTTTTTGCAAATTTTGCATACTTGTATACTTATATTATTTGTAATGTACTTGTATTGTAATTTGTGTTATTTGTTGTGTTATTTTTTTTTCTAAAATTCTCTCTTCTAATGTTGATAGTTTTTTTTAGTTCACTATTGCTCTTGTGCAGTTTCTTGACAACCTGCTGCTGGAGCACAACATCCATCTATCTATCTGTTTAGCTCTGTGCAGCTTGTTTTTCCAGACTTTGGCATTCTTGGCCTGGTCGAGGGAAATGTAACACGCATGGGACTGAAGCTGGGGAAACCATGCCTGAAAGTGTCGGAAATGAATTCTCTCCACATAAATGTAAGGTTAAACATGAACAACATCACTGCCACCACCCCCGGGAAAATGATATTGTACTGCATATCAAATATTTGGGGGAATGCAGACCCCCATTTTTCCCACTGCAATAACTTTCTGAAACAGTTCTCCATGGAGAGATCGGGGATGGCTGCAACAGCATCGCTTTCACCAATAAGGGACGACCTGAGAATCATGTGATCCATTTCATGTATGACCTCTTTCTTCCTGACCTTGCATGTGAATTTGCATAGCTGTGTGAAGAAGAACGCAGATTTTTATAGCCAAGACACTAATATTCAGGTAAAAAAGTAATTGTTTGGACATTTGCATGTAAATTTTGTGATGTGGTCTCAATTTTTAATTCTTCTCTCTTAATGCTACATCTTACAGGTCGAGTTAAAACTTACCCTGGTAGTGAGGTAGTGGAACTTCTTGTATTTGATATCAATAAATGAATTCTGTGATATGGTTGAGAAGTTGGAAACACTGCTAGTACTTGTGAAAAAAGAACAAAAATTCTGCAAATTATAGTTCAAGAATTCAATGATTTTATTTGTCATGACCTTGCATGTCACTGATTCTTGGGAATTTGGATAAAACAGGTTTTAATTTTGAAAAAAAAAAAAAAAAGTGAGTTAAATTACAAAATCTGAAGGTATATCATTATAGGCCAAGGTCTTGGCTGTTCAGCAATGTACCGGTCCAACCTCCTCATTTTGCATTTTCTTCATAAAAAAGGTGTTTTTCCAGTTATTAGGCTACTTTGTTTTTGTCAACACCATCACCGAAATGTTTTTTTTTTTTTTTAATTTTAAAAAAATATTTTTGTATTAAAAGAGACTATTACTTCAATAACTCAACAGCACCAAAGAAACATATTGTAAGCATATTCATTTAAAACAAATATAACTGCCTCTGACCGTGGTGACACTAATCTGACGGTGGTGACAGTGGCCTCATTACAACAAACAATTCCAAAATTTATACCACTCAAGTCAATGGCTTCTTGCTTAACAACTTTATTTAAATATTTGGTACAAATATAAGAATCCTGAGCTCTGTTATAAGCATTTTTCAGTCTTCAGTCACCAACCTGACGGTGGTGACGTCTGACGGTGGAGACAAAAACCTGCTCTTTCACATGATAAGCATGAATTGTTCACATTAGCCAGCTTGTTTTCACCCTGTTGGTACCTGCATCAGACCTCTTCTTAAAAAGTATACATTTATTCCATAATCTAATGTAATATTTTTTATACAAAAGTGACGGTGTTGACATGTTATGGTTGTGATAGAAGCAATGTCCAAAAATATGAAGAGATTTAAGAGAAAATAGAAAACTTCCAGGAGCCTGAGCGGTCTTGAAGCATGCAGTAGAGCTGAAGGTTTGAAAAGAGATCCTCAGGAATGTAATTGACCTTGTAGTTTATTATTATTATTTTTTAAATAAATATCTGACGGTGGTGACGAATATGTGGGACACATTTTGAGCAACCACGAAATAATAGTAAATGTTGTTCAAAACTCATCATTTGTAGTTTTTAATACATATTATGATGTACTCTTTCATGTGGTAAATATATAATTCAATGAAATTATTACTTTTTGTTGTTTTAATCAAGTTGAAATGATTATCTCCTATCCGAGGACAACTGGTTTTGTAGGCCATGGCCCAACATATAATCATTAAATTAATACAAATTAAAAATAAACCTATGAAAAAACCTTACAAATGTGCAAAGGACCCCCTGATTATGCCCTTGATTTTTTTTAATTCATTAAAATGTTGTAAATTTCCAACAGAAATAGCATTTTTCTTAGTGGGACATGATTTATCCAAATTCCCAAGAATCAGTGATTTTTTTTTGGAGCTGTGTGTGTGTGTGTGTGTGTGTCTGTGTGTGTAGTCCTCTTGTGCATGTTGCAATCCGTCTCCAGGAAGTGGAGTTTGTTCAGGAACTTTCCGCTCACTGACACAGCTCTCCGCCGGGTGGAGGCCTCGCTCAGGGACGCTGACATCACCTCACGGCTTCAGGACCGCTCCCCACGTGTCGGGCTGCTTCCTGTCTTTGCCTCGAGTCGACAGCAGATGTCATCAACGTTCAGGGATACAGCAGTGACAAGAATCTCTGCACAGTTTACTGGAGGTCAAATCAGGCATCTGAGAAAATAAAACGTGTTATTTTATTTTTGTTTTTGATAGCAAAGCAAGGTCTTTGGCTAAAAAAAGACCATGAACAACAAACAAATGCAAATGAATGAATTTTGAGAACACCAATGACAAAATCAAGACACAATGAGCCGTAAAATCCACACTGAATGATGAAAAGGCAAATGATTTCCAGATTTAAAAGACAGCAAGAGCGAGTCAGTAAAACCAGAGGAGCAGATGAAGAGGTGGGTGTAGTTTTGGTGATGAAGAGGAGGCTGTGGCCGGTCGAGTCTGCCTCACTGATGTGGCGTCTCAGTCCGTCACACTCTGAACCCGACTGACGCCTCTTCACTTAAACTCAAAATGAACTTGTTTTAAATACTTTTTGAAGTAAGCCAGCGGTTCTCAAATGGGGGAAGTTCTGCAGGAGGTACATGAGATTTTTTCTGTTATAAATGTTGCTTTAAAAAATATCAGTCATGCATAATTCCCAAAATAACAACCTTATGCTATAATTAGTAAATGTAAATGTAAGTTTGATAACCTTGACCAGACAAAAATGCAGAAAATGGATCAGTGGTTGAAACGTAGCAGCGATACAGCTGGAAACGAGGAGGAGGAAGAGAAGAAGAGCCAAAAAAAATCTCCTCAGTCACTGATGGAGCTGGATTTTTTTACTTGGCTGAAAAAATATTTGAAAGGGGGTACATAACTGAAAAAGGTTTGAGAACCACTAGGTCAGATGAGCTTAAACTCCCAAATATAAACTGAAAGGCTTGCTTCAATACACAAAAAAATTGTCAAATCAAATTGTATCATACAATAAATAAAGATTTTCAGTGTGGTTTGGTTTTATTTTATCATTTATTTCCCCATTTCTCAAATAGGGGCACACGTACCCCTCATGGTATGCAGAGGTACTACAGGAGGTACATGAGAGAAATCCAAAAGTTGAAAAATACAACAATAAATAATGGACGTATTCCAGTATTTTTATTACCTTTAATATCTACCCTTAGATAACAATGGTAAGATTTTTAATTGTGAAATAAAACTATACTCATAAAATAAAACTGAGACAAAAAGTGTGCATTCATTACTTGACCTGCGTCCACGCACCAAATACGAAAAACGTGCGTCTTGTGGAGAAGAAGCGGTGCGTCCATTTTCAAGGCAAGTTAAACATTTCGCGTTGCCATGGAAACCACACAGACTCCAGTAATAAGATATAGGCGGAGTAATATTTTCAGTGATGAGCATGATGAACATATTTTTCATTTGAGCCGTGCTGTCATTCTCATTTGAGCCCATTCTAAACGTCTGATTGACCAATCAGATTGCTCGGTCGTTGTGTTGTATAATAGATATTTCATATGTATGCGCTATGCAATTTCTGCTGCGTTAACTGACCCTTGGCCACGCCAAGGACCTCACCGCACATTACTATCTGTCTGTCTGTCTGTCTGTCTGTACAGATAGATAGATAGATAGATAGATAGATAGATAGATAGATAGATAGATAGATAGATAGATAGATAGATAGATAGATTTAAAAATTTTTAAACTTTTTCGCCGGCACGGGGACTGCCGGGGGCGAGTAGTAGCACAGGGATGCAGGCGGGAGCTGCTGAATTTTCCCATGATTCCGATGAGGACGTGAACGCAGCACCAGTGAAAGTGAAAGTTTGGTTGAAGGTTTGGACGAGACGAGCCGCGACCACGAGGCTCATCGTCATCATTAATGTTGGACTTGTGTCTCACTGTCATGATCTAGAAGAGCTGCACACGTTCAGACGTCAGGAGAGGATTTCTGTTTCATCTTTGAGTTCAAGTCCAAGAAGAAAGAAAGAAACTCGTTATCATGGGACAAACCGCTTCTGCTGTGAGTCGCTACTTTTGTCTGACGCCATTTTCGAGCAGCATTTTTCCCTGTTGAGTTCATCTGTTAGAAATAAAATTAAAATGTAAAGCAGTGATCATTTTTTTGTGATGAAAAAAAATCTCATCAGGCGGTAAAAACAAATGTGAGCCAGTTCTATCCGTCGGACAGCACGTTTTTAAAGCCGTTTAATTCCGTTTATTCCACAGGAAATACAGACTGATCTGTATGTATGAAACCCGCCACTGGAAATGGACAAATGAATAAATTAATTAATAAAAAATGCAAATCTATTAATAGTTTTCAAACCGAGCAGGGTCTCCTGTGTTCCCAGGGCCCTGAACAGGCCTGTGGCGTTTTCTTTTTTCAGCTTGAACAGGAAGCAAAGTGTTTCCTGTTTGTCAGGGTGAGAACAGGCCTCTGGTCCCTCAACACAGAAAAGAGAATAAGGGCCAAACCTGTGGCTCCTTAACAGGAAAGCATCATCTGCTTTGAAGATTTGATGGAAAGGAGTTTGTGTTTTTCTGCTGAGGCTCTGTTCTCTGAAAACAACAAGAAAAAGACATGAAGGGAACACGGTGCGCCACCAAAACTACTGAAAGAAAGATTTGCAGGTTTCATGACGACACCAGGATTTGCTGGTGAGCGCAGCGTCTGGAGCGCAGCCTCTGGATTGGACCAGAAACAGGGAAACATGTCCATGAGCTTTGCTGCATTCACACTCTTTCATTTGTGCTTTCCTAAAGTGAATTTGTGCTTCAGACATTATTTGTGAATCTGCATTTATTTGTGCAGATCATCAGCGGCTCCCGGCTCCTTTACAAAGACCAAACGCTGCATGCATGAAACTGGTCGCCATGACAAATTCAAATTAAAACGTCAAATTTCACTGTAAGGTTTGGGCCTCACTGTGTGTGTGTGTGTTTCAGTGTGTGTAGTATTAACCCTCTATCACCTGCATAAATTCACTGTATTACTTTCTGAGACATGGGGGGGAAATAATACAGCAAATAATTAGCAAGATGTTAATAACATGTAATAAAATTACATGAGATCCATATAAAGAATGACCAAAAAATAATAATATTAAAATAAAAAGTACATACATATGCAAAATAACAGTATTTGAAATGAAGAAGAAAAAAACAACAAAAACCTTATTATAAATATACACTAAATATAAAATAGCAACAACAAAACTGATGTTTCAACAAAAATATGTTGAAACACACATTATTTATGTGACTCATACAGTTAATGCCTGTTGTCCATTAGGAAACTAGAACATTAACTCATATATCATCCCTTTGGTGTGTGTGTGTGTGTGTGTGTGTGTGTGTGTGTGTGTGTTTGCACCTCTTAGACTGACTTAAAGCAGAAGATGAGTGACTGTGTGGAGGAAGAGGAGGGCAGAGCAGAGTCTGCAGTGTCCAGCTGTCTGTCCATGAAGAGTGACCGGTCTAGAAGAAAACCTCCAGTCTTCAGTGCTGAACCTGGACCTTCACACACAAAGTAAGACAGCTGTTAGAGTGCAGTGTGTGTTCACTGTTTTCTTGTGAAATCTGTGTGTTGCTCATGGAGAAAGTAGATGTGACCCCAAAACTGATGCTTCAGATCATGAGCCACATCCGCTCTTTTAGCTGGACCCCCCCTCACAAAAAAAGGCTGCGATCAAATCATGAGCTGCTGGGAGCGACTGGGAAAGCTGGGAGCACCAGTGCTGCCAGTGGAAAAGTTAGTCTGGAGCCCTGATTTACAAGAACTAATAACATGTTTCAAACATTTGTGTTTCCAGAGGTTCCTGCCACAGAGCAGAGTCTGCAGTGTCCAGCTGTCTGTCCATGAAGAGTGACTGGTCTAAAGATGAACCTCCAGAGTTCAGTGCTGAACCTGGACCTTCAGACACAAAGTAAGACAGCTGTCAGACTGTGAGCCTGATGGAATATGATGACATGAGATTATATAGCAGAGCAAGTAGTGAGGATATCAAGAAAAGAGACTGCAGAGAGAGAAATGACTGCTCCCTGCTCTGCAATCCACCAAAACACATCTGGGTCTGTGCTGTTTGATGTTTTGCACCAAAACACCTGAGAACATTTCCACTTGCACCTGCACTCACAAGTTCTTCACACACCTGTGTCTGAAGTTTAGATTCACGTTGACTGACAGATCTAATCTCTTTTAAAAATACTTAATTATTCAAAAGTACATTTTAATTTCAACATCAAGGTTCAAGGTAAAAAACACAAGGTTCAACACATTGCTGAATTATTTTCACAATGCATTTACAGAACTTGACAACTCTCTGAAAAAAATATTGTTTCTAACTTTGGCTAAATTTCAGCTTTTTTGTCACCTCTGACCTCCAGATGTGTGAATGAAAATGGGTTTTCTGGGCAGCCACGGCTCTCCCCTTTGCAGACACGCCCACCTTCTGCTAATCCCATGCAGTTTGGGCCCCAAAGCCTGCAGTCCACATGTGTTCTTGTGGCCTGTTGTAAAATGGTGTGTGTGTGCAGACTGGGGCCTAAACAGTCTTGGAGCTGCATCAGTTGGCTTTGACTGGAAAGCTGAGACTCTTGTGGATTCAATGAGCCACATTTGATTCCTGTGTGATGATGTTGGCCCCCATAGCAGCCATTTCACTGCAGGCAGAGACTTTTGTCAAACTGGACGTCGCTGTAGGAAATGACCTCTAGTGACCTCTAGGAGAATCACAGCCTCATCAAACTTTACAGACACAAACTAGAGAGCGAGGCCGTTCAGAGGAGCTCTGCTTCTCCAGCTGGACTGACAGTGAGGGCCAGTTTCTGACACATTTACACAACAAGGATAAGAGGATACTTAAGAATCACAATATCTATTGATCGGCTCCCAGGTGTCATGATAGTATCGGATCAGGAGAATAGCATATTGTCCCAGCCTGAGTGTTGTAATACCTGACTTCTGGTCCTGGAACCAGACAGGAGCACTGGAATCCAGCATGAAAACCCACTTGGATGTGGAGGGGATTCAGACATTTGTTATTGGGTCTAGGGCTGAACGATTTTAGGAAAAGATCTAATTGCGATTTTTCTGGCCGATATTGCGATTTCGATTTTGTTTGTGATATTTCTTCAAATCAAGCTTCGGTGCAATATTCACCATGTACAGTAACAAATTTAAAACATGACAGAAAATTACATCATACCATCAAAACATTAAATGCTGTTTACTCTAATGCAAGGATGAATAATAAAAAGGTAAGAATTGCATACAAAGGCAAGAAACATGCATGTACATTGTTTAAAGTCCTTGACTAACAGCAGTTATTACAACTGAAGAACTAAAAGAGACACATTTGACTGTCTTGTTTTAAGTAGTGCAAAAAATCCTTAATTCTGTATCGTTAAAAAATGTAATAAAATACAAAACAATTTTAAAAAAACGATGTTAAATAAGTAATAACACTCCACATTTTTCAGCTCTGTTACAACTTTTTCCTCACACTCGGCGTACAGCTGTGGGATGACAGCCTGGCTGAAGGAGGTGCGGGAGGGAATCATATCTTCTGTCCAGCGTGCGGAGGAGGTTTTGAAATCTTTCTCTGGTGACCCTGTTAACAGACACCATGTATTTAGCAATGTAGTGTGTTACAGCAGTCGTTACCTCCCGGTGTGTGCAGCTGCTCTTTTCATACGGAGTTACACAGCAAACGGCGCTGTAATTGTAGTCTGTTTGCTGCAGTGGGCTTGAGCATCACTTTAACTCGACTTTTCACTGGACTTTTTGGTCATGCACTCGTCATGTAAATGCTGTGGTCATTTTTCAAGGGCCGGTCTAAGTTGGTTGTGTTGCTGCTGGATGTTCGACAGGCTTTGCACAGTACCTGTTTCTGGTGCACGTCTGCAGTCCCAAACCTGAAATACTCCCATATGACCGACGTGCTGCTTTTTTGGGATTAAATCCCCTAACTCCCCTTCTGGTTCAGCTGAAGCCATTTCAAAACACGTTATTTAGGGACACCATCTTATTTTTAGAGTGTGTATACTGTCGCCTGGACAATGGCCGCTTCTGATTGGTTAGCGTGACCTGTCCACGCGTAGCATGCCGCTTCTGATTGGTGAGCTTCACGGCGGGATGGTAGGAAGACGACATGTGTGAAATAGTCGACACAAGTCAGGAGCGCTGAAAAAAAACGCAGCTCAAGATCGCACTGTCTGAAATCGTGATTTCGATCAGAAAACGTTAAATCGTTCAGCCCTAATGGGGTCTTCACTGGAGTCGTACCAATGGTGACTAATCTCAGGGTTAAGTCAAGGGGGTGTCGTCCTCTTTAGCTTGTTGAAAGCTTGTTGCAGCGAGTTTCCTCCTCATGCTATTGTGGAGATTTTTTGCTTTAAAAAAAAAATGAAAAAAAAAAACATGAGCTGTCAAGCTCTTGGATTGCTGTATTTGTCATAATCTGCTGTAAAAACTCAAAGTGGATGTCATGCTGCTTACATGGACATTTAGTCTTGTAAATACTATCTTGATTGCATTAATATTAGAATATTGCAATCCATGTAAATGTAGTCACAGAAAGTGACATGAGTCCGCTTATGAGATTTTAAAAAAAGATTTTAAGATTTCAGTTAAAACGTAATGTTGTCTAAACATAAACAAACTGCTTTCATCTCCACAGGGACAGGAAGAGGAGTCGAGGTGATGTGAAGGAGCAGCTGTCCTGCTGTGCTTTGTGTCAGGAGCTCCTGAGGGATCCAGTCTCCACCAACTGTGGACACTGGTTCTGCAGACGGTGCATCATCTCATACTGGGACCAGTCTGATCCATCAGGAGATCCTGCCTGTCCCCAGTGTGGAAAAAGATCAAGAACAAGACCTGGACTGTGGACACCCAGTCAAACCAGCCCAGTGGACGGCGGTCTGCAGGAGGTTTTAGACGAGCATAAGATCAGTCTGAGGAGGAGATGTGAATTTGTGACACAAGGAACTGCTGCAGCAGAAACTGGAACCCCCCTCAACACGATCTACACTGAGCTCTACATCACAGAGGGACAGAGTGAAGAGGTTAATACCCAACATGAGGTGTGGCAGCTGGAGACAACATCCAAGATGGAGACCCTCAGTGACACTCCAATCAAGTGCCAGGACATCTTTAAACCCTTACCTAAACAAGACACACACATCAGAGTAGTTGTGACGCAGGGCGTTGCTGGCATTGGAAAAACCTTCTCAGTGCAGAAGTTCACTCTGGACTGGGCAGAGGGCTTGGAAAACCAAAATGTCAGTCTTGTGGTTCTGTTTTCGTTCCGGGAGCTGAACTTGATCAAAGATGAGCGCTACAGTCTTCTCCAGCTGCTCCGTGTTTTCCATCCAACATTGCAGACGGTCACAGCAGAGAAGCTCGCCGTCTGTGAAGTCGTGTTCATCTTTGACGGCCTGGATGAAAGCAGGTTTTCATTGGATTTCCAGAACAATGAGGTCGTGTCTGATGTCACACACACATCATCAGTAGACGTGCTGTTGACAAACCTCATCAAGGGGAATCTGCTTCCCTCGGCTCTCCTCTGGATAACTTCCAGACCTGCGGCGGCCAATCAGATCCCTCCTACATATGTCGACAGGGTAACAGAAGTGCGAGGGTTCACTGACCTCCAGAAGGAGGAGTACTTCAGGAGGAGATCCAGTGATAAGAAGCTGTGCCGCAGAATCATCTCACACATCAAGGCGTCCAGGAGCCTCCACATCATGTGCCACATCCCAGTCTTCTGCTGGATCACTGCTACAGTTCTGGAGGACATGTTGACTACAGACCAGAGAGGAGAGCTGCCCAAGAGCCTGACTGACATGTACTCACACTTCCTGCTGGTTCAGACACAGAGGAAGAAGCACAAGTACGATGAGAGTCATGACAGGAGTCAGCAGAAACTGATGAAGACTGACAGGAAAGTTCTTCTGAAGCTGGGCAGGCTTGCGTTTGAACATCTGGAGAAAGGCAACCTGATGTTCTACCAAGAAGACCTGGAGGAGTGTGATCTTGATGTCACAGAGGCCTCGGTGTACTCAGGAGTGTGCACAGAGATCTTCAAAACAGAGTGTGTGCTCTTCCAGAGAAAAGTCTACTGCTTTGTTCATCTGAGCATTCAGGAGTTTCTCGCTGCAGTCTACATCTTCCACTGCTACACCAACAGCAACACAGTGGTACTGGCCAGAGTCATGAGGACTGGATGTGATTACAAAAAGCCATCGTTGGATGTCTTCCTGAAGACAGTCATGTCTGAAGCCCTGCAGAGCAAAAACGGTCACCTGGACCTCTTTGTCCGTTTCCTTCATGGCCTCTCACTGGAGTCCAACAAGAGGCTCTTAGGAGGCCTGCTGGGGTCCAACCAGAGGCTCTTAAGAGGCCTGCTGGGGTCCAACCAGAGGCTCTTAGGAGGCCTGCTGGGTCAGACAGAGAGAAGACCAGAAGACATCCAGAGAGTCATCAACAACCTGAAGGAGATGAACACCTACAGTGTCTCTCCTGACAGAAGCATCAACATCTTCCACTGTTTGATGGAGATGAACGACCTCTCAGTACATCAGGATATCCAGGAGTTCCTGAAGTCAGAGAACAGATCAAAGAAGGAACTCTCTGAGATCCACTGCTCAGCTCTGGCCTACATGCTGCAGATGTCAGAGGAGGTTCTGGATGAGTTGGACCTGAAGGCGTACAACACATCAGATGAGGGACGATGGAGACTGATCCCAGCTGTGAGGAACTGCAGGAAGGCTCGGTTAGTCCTGATGTGAAATCAACATTATACAAACAGTGTAGAGCTGCTTCCATACCTGACACCATCAGAAATACATTAAATATATGTAGTGCTCTAAATATTCAGATCAGGGCCGCCCCTGGCCAAACTGGGGCCCTAAGTGGCATTTTTTTTGGAGACACACACCGACACACACACACACACACACACACACACACACACACACACTTCCCGCCGACCACACAATCCTAGATGTTTTCCTAAAAAAGAAAAAAGGAACTTCAACCTGGCAAATATCTGAAAACAGGTCAGTGAAATAAACAAGCATGTGTGTTACAAATTAAATAAATTCAATTCAGATAGCCTTAAATTGATCGTCTTTATTCATAGGCTATAAACTTAAGCTAATATATGACCACCAGCTGGTCAATTTACCACTCCTTTTTCACAGAGGTGAACGTACAGTATGTCTGGGGAAAATCACATGGAGAGAAGCAAATCTGAGTCGCACAGTCCCTCCAGTGGTTTTTATCTGCACCTGCACCACCAAGAAAAAAACATTACAACACCTGCACCAGCACCTTACGAGTCCAAAAGGCAAAGAAACTTTCCAGCTACAGCAGCGCACTGACATAGTTCATAGGTTTCAGCGTCAGATGTGGACTTGAGCTGTTGATGTGTAACTTGCGCATTTACACCGTCGGCAATTCGTTGCCAAGCATTCTGCCTTCTCTTCGCGGCAGCCGCGGTGTTCGATTTAGTGTGTAGATGTTGTTTTTGCTCCTCATCCTTTTCCAGTATAATACGCTGCACCTCTGCCATGACATACGCTGTGCGTTTTTCCTTGTCGCCCCTTAGACGTGCGCGTTCACGGCTCTTTATGAGGCAAACCTGGATCGAATGAGCGAGTTGATAACCAGTGTCGTGATACCGGTTATCCCTGAACACCATGATCTCAATTAGTGTAGCCGGATAGGTCTGAGAAATCCAGGGGAAACTAAGCTTGCTTTGTGATACAGGCCTCTGGTCCACGAAGTTCCAATCTGATGGCCCTAATTACGGAGTTTATGGGGGAGTAATGCTCCCTGCGGTAGTACCCGGCTTCATTCAGCTTGGTTTTCAGGGACCTCAAGCTGATGTGTACACCATGCACACTAGACATTAAGTTCACAATAACCGCATACGAGTGTCCCTCGTTAAAATACTGGATGCGCTGTTGCAGCATATTTGGCTCCTCTGCCTGCTCTGTGTCGCTAACAAACTCTCCTATGCCCATCTTCGGTCACCAACACAACAACTGACGACAAAAACCAAAATTGACCGGGCATTTTTCACTTCCGTGTCAAGTCCGTGTCAATCAGGGCTTTGGTACATTCCCTTTCCGGTTTGTGTAATATGTAAATTTGTTTCAGCACTTGTAAAAGTGTTTCGCGTCTTGTTAATTTGTTTTCTGAAACGTAAATGTGTTTCAGGACTGGTAAAAGTGTTTTGGTAATGAAATTTTGTTTTGTGATATGTAAACATGTTTTCCAAAATGTAAATTTGTCTCAAACTTTGTAAAAGTGTTTCACATTTTGTAATGTTGGTTTGCACTTCTCGGCCACCGTATCTTCACACCCTTTTTCACAGCTCACCTACTTCCCATGCAAAACTTTGTTTAAACTCTGCAGGCTGACAGACGACCACACCAAATGCACATTTTGTATATTTCAGGATATTTTCTGTCTCTAGTCCCTCAGACTGAGCCATATGAACACAGTCGACTGTCACCATGTTTTTGACTGAATACCGTGATATCCATATTGTGAGGATATTGTTAGGATGACTGGTTGGTGCTTTCATGAAAGTGTAAATTAGTGCTAAACAGTCATTAGTAATATGGATATGATGAGCGAGCAGGCTGAGGCCAATAACAGAGCAGCGAGGAGCGTCTAATAAGTTGAGAAAACTGCATCCCTTTACTGTAATGCAGCCTTTAAAAGCAGGAGAGGACAACACTGATGCCACAAGATATTACCATATCCCAAATCCCACATGATATCTGATCTCATATCACAGTATCCATATTATATCAATATATTGATGGGCCCACCTCTACTGCCACCACCTGGTCAGTCTGTTGAAATGCTCATAACTTTGGCCCTGATTGGTCAAGAGACTGGGTGCTGGTGTCATGTGATGCAGAAGCTCTTGTTCTCCAGTTTTACTCTGAGAAGATGGTAGACTGAAGGCATCTGAGGACTTTTCACTGAGCCATTCATTTGTTATTTATGGACGGACCTATGGCTGTTTTCACGTCTACTGTATTTAGCACTGAATTTGAATTATTTGGACCTTTTATCATTTCTTGCTTTCATTGTCTGTTTATTTGTGTTTTTCATATTTTGATGTCTTGTCATTTCAGGTGTTATCTTTATCTTTTCATTTACTCTGATGGTTTTGTAAAGCACTTTGGAACTTTGCTTCAAAGGTGTAATGTAAATATAAATTAGTATTATCATTATTATTATTAATATAGTTGTTATAATAACTATTTCATTGGTTTGTCTTTCCTTTTTAAATATTTTGAAAAATCTCTGACTGATAAATGTCCCAAACACTGGAAATTATAGCTACATATTTTATTCTTTATTCAGATTGAGGAGCTGCAGGTTGTCAGAGAGCAGCTGTGCTTCTCTGGCCTCGGCTCTGAAGTCCAACCCCCATCTGACAGAGCTGGACCTGAGTGAGAACCTGCTGCAGGATTCAGGAGTGAAGCTGCTGTCTGCTGGACTGGAGAGTCCAAACTGCAGACTGGAGACTCTCAGGTCAGACTGCACTTTTTAGTGATGTGTGAACATGTAATATTCTGTACAGGCTTATTTATTTATTTATTTATTTGGCATTCCTGCTTTATTTGATAGTCACAGTAGAGATAGACAGGGGAGAGAAAGGTGATGATATGCAGCAAAGGACCAGAGGTCGGATTCAAACCCCGGTCTCTGTGATCAGGACTGAGCCCTGGTGTCAGTGGCGGCTCTGCCTATGTTGGCGCCCTAGGCCAAATTACTCCCTTGCGCCCTTCCATGTTTCTACTCCTACCAAAACCACTACTGCATGGTGCGCTCTTAGCCGGTGAGCCACCGGGGCGCCTGACACACAGGTTTATTGACATGAGTACTTTACACACAGAGACAATCAGGGGCCGGTCAGAAAGCTCTGAAGTTTAGTTTAACCAGCAAAAAACAGCAAGTCACTAACTTGAACCACAGACTGGTACTGATGCTGTGAAGACAGGATCATATTTGGGGGTGCACATGCTCAATGCTCAAGGGGGATTAATATTAGGCATGTTTTTATATCCACTAATCTAATCTTAGACATGCGTGTGTGTTAATTATTCATCAGTGCTAATTGTTCATGTGTCTCAGATGTGCACATCAGAGGACTAATTGTCTTCACATTATCAACAGTTTTCCAGCATCACCTCTAAGTCAAAGGACCAATAGCTGTAGAAACTTGCGTACACCAGCCATGAAGTTGGCTCACATTTCCACGCTGATTTCACTCTTCATACATCTGAACTTAGCCGTGGAAAAGGACGTACACCATGTTTTTGTGCGTACGCACCCTTTACATGAGGCCCCTGGTGAGCCATCGGTTCCAGATCTCTGCTGTGATGTGAGGAAGAAAATCAAACACATCAGGGCTCATCAGCTCCATTTGTCCAAAAGGGTTTTTGTTGGCAGACACTGTGGAGACCAGACCTTCAAATAACAACATATTCATTTATTTAGGAATAATTAGCCTATTATTGTTTAGTATTTTCACTTTCTTACAAAATGAATAGCTGTATCAGTGTGAGCAGGCTGCTGGACAACATGGCAAATCCATAACAATAACTAGACACTGAAGTAGAAAAAGCTCTCAGAGCGCAAGGAGCCAGTTCACTGAGGAGTGACGCTTCTGCACTCTTCCTGCCTTATAGTTTATTTTTTATTCTTTATTCAGACTGAGGAGCTGCAGCTTGACAGAGAGCAGCTGTGCTTCTCTGGCCTCGGCTCTGAAGTCCAACCCCCATCTGACAGAGCTGGACCTGAGCTACAACCAGCTGCAGGATTCAGGAGTGAAGCTGCTGTCTGCTCTGGTGGAGAGTCCACACTGCAGCCTGAAGACTCTGAGGTCAGTAGAGGGGTGGAGTCAGTCCTCTGAGGTCAGTAGAGGGGTGGAGTCAGTCCTCTGAGGTCAGCAGAGGGGTGGAGTCAGTCCTCTGAGGTCAGTAGAGGGGTGGAGTCAGTCCTAGAGGGGTGGAGTCAGTCCTCTGAGGTCAGTAGAGGGGTGGAGTCAGTCCTCTGAGGTCAGTAGAGAGGTGGAGTCAGTCCTCTCAGGTCAGTAGAGGGGTGGAGTCAGTCCTCTGAGGTCAGCAGAGGGGTGGAGTCAGTCCTAGAGGGGTGGAGTCAGTCCAGGCGGAGCAGCTTGGTTGCTTGGTTCTTGTGCTGGACACAGTCAGTGCAGGCAGCATTTCCTGGGAAATGTCCAAAGTGCTCAGTGGCCTCAGGACTGGACAGAAAGACAGAGAGAGATCAGCCAATCAGAGCAGCCACAGTGTGTTGGGATCATGTGCTCGAGTTGATCTGCAAGTGATGATGATGATGATGAAGACGATGATGGTTTTGTGTTCATCCCTACAGGCTGGAACATGTAGAAGACTGGACTCCAGCTGACAGCCTGAGAGGATGTGAGTACTGAGAGACACACACACACACACACACACACACACACACACACACACACACACACACAGAAAGGGATTTTAGAAAATATATATTGAATAAAATTATGTATATAGTCAAATTACATACACATTAACTACAAAAACAAACAAGGCTTTACAGAAAATGTGAGCGAGCTGAAACTATATGTGTGTGTGTGTGTGTGTGTGTGTGTGTTTCCAAAAGCAGCTAAAATCAGCTGACATGACAGAAACCTGGGCGCCCTGGTAGCTCACGTGCTGCAGAGCTCCAGCCTGTCCAGGCTGAGTCGTGGGTTTGAATCCCACCTCAGGCCCTTTGCTGCAGGGCGGCCCCTCTCTCTCCCCGGCCTTTCCTGTCTCTCTCTGCTGTGAACAATCAAAGCTACAACATACTAAAAACAACTTTAAAATTACAGAGAAAAATGAGTTTTCCTCTGTTCGATTTACCTCACACAGTGGTGGAAAAAGTTTTGGGACACCCTTAAAATTTGACACAATCTCACAATCTCAAATATTATCATGAAATATTTGTGGAAAAATCTTTTTTGTGTTTCAAAAGGTGTGGCTGCATGAGACAGATACAAACAAATACAAATGATATTTTTTTGTTTATTGTTTACCAGAAAAACTAACCAAACTAAACAGTTGACAGTGTAATCTTTATCTTCAGGCGTGTTTCCTGCGTTAGGTTCCTTGTTTTAGCCATTTTTGTGTCTGAAGAACTTTCAGATGTGCTGCTTTATATAGACACCAAGCTTGGCAACAAAAACTGTGTCTTTTAATAAAAAGAACGACCTTCATCACTGGTGCCAAAATGACCCAGGAACCAATCAATTTGAAGTTTTTAATGGCTTTTTTTAGGATTTGTTTAGTATTTTGGTTGTGACTGTACTAAAAGAAATTGCACTTGAAGACCTAAGAGTGATTCTTAATGCAATATTTCACAAATGCATGGGGGGTCTGAAAACTTTTTTCCACCACTGTACATAAGCCTGGTATTTTTTGGTATTTTTTGTTCCTTTATTAGTGAAAGAAAGGTGAATAAGTCGAGTGCAGAGAGTGACAACATTAGACAACATATTAGAAAAGGAGAAGACAGGACTGAACAGATGTGGAAAGAAAGAAAGAACCAGAACTCAAACAAAACAACAGAAAATAAGGAGAAACAAAAATTAAGAAAGCAAATCAATTGTAGTTTACTTTTGTTGTGTGTGTGTGTGTGTGTGTGTGTGTGTGTGCGTGTGCGTGCGTGTGCGTGTGCATGTGCGTTTGCGTGCGTGTGTCTGTGTGTGTGTGTGTGTGTAGGGGGGGTGTATGAAGAGGGTAGGGGGCAGGTAAGGACAGAGAGAGGTAGAGAAAAAAGAGAGGGAGACATAAGAGAAAAAAAAAACCTGAATGAGAAAATGGAGAAAAAAAATTGAAAAGACAAAGTGTAAAATGACATTAGTTTTGATTTTTAATGAAAAATGCAAAACTATAATAACCTTATAAGAGCCAAGAGAGTGTGAGTGAATGATGCTTTCTGAGGTGTGTTGTGTGTCTTCTCCCCATCAGATCCCTGTGATCTCACACTGGATCCAAACACAGCGAACAGAAACCTCCGTCTGTCTGAGGACAACAGGAAGGTGACGAGGGAGAGCAAGCTGCAGTCGTATCCTCGTCACCCAGTCAGATTTGACCTGTGGCCTCAGGTTCTGTGTAAAGAAGGTCTGACTGGGCGATGTTACTGGGAGGTCCAGTGGAGTGGACTGGTTTCTATAGCAGTGACTTACAGAGGAATCACAAGAAGTGGTGAAGACTCTGTGCTCGGAAACAATAAACAGTCCTGGAGTCTGAGGTGCTCTGATCGTGATTACAGCTACTCTGTCAGACACAACAGTGAGGACACCGACATCTCTGTCCGTCCCCGTGGATCTCACAGAGTAGCAGTGAATCTGGACTGCTCTGCTGGGACTCTGTCCTTCTACAGAGTCTCTCCTGACAGACTGACACTCCTGCACACCTTCAGCTCCACCTTCACTGAGCCGCTCCACCCTGCGTTTGGTTTGTGGTCATCTGGTTCTTCTATTGTGGTTAAGCTGCCAGTATTTCAGAAACAAACTCTGACCTGAAAGTGTTTAGAACATGTTTGGCTGATTTGTGGTTTATGGTTACTGTTTTTTTTTTTTTTTATTATTATTGTATCAGGCATCTTGGTGGATAATTATTAACTGATTGACTGGACAGGCGCGTAAATATAATAAGTCATTATAATGTTTGTATATTCAAATTCTTAATATTGTGCAAAAGTGTCATTTAAACCTCCTCCACCGATTACACACACACACACACACACACACACGCACACACACCCCGTCATTTCTTTCTTGATATGGGTCTGCAGCCGAGGCAGATATCCTCCTGTCATTTGCTCATTTGTCCACCAGGGGGCAGGCCGTCCTTGCAGGAGCATGAACACACACTCCTCTGCTCCAAACCCCGAGGCCGAGGGAGCCGAGGAGCTTCCCTGCCGTCTCCGGGCTTCGCCACTAGTTGTCATCATCGTGGACAAACACACACACACACACACACACACACACACACACACACACACACGCACACACACACACTCACGCACAGCCTCTCTGTACAGCATTACTACACAGAGATATGAGAGAGAGGTAAAGGCTGTTGCTATTGTGGTCTGTACTCATGTTTATTCATATTTGCTGGTCTTACTGTCTCATTGATGTTGACCACAGCCTCAGTCAAAATATCGATACATTCACTGACCCTGTTTTTTTCCATTATTACACATTAAATCAGTGTTAAACACAATGAAGTATCAATTACAACTCAGTCACACACCAGAAACACTCACAAATATTCTCTAATTATTCATTCCTACCTGTCCTTGCAAGATTTTTTTTTTGTTGTTGTCCTTTCTGAAACAATAAACAAAGTGCTGACATTGTGAACCAATTTCAGACTTTTTTTTTGTTTTGTTTTGTTTTGTTTTGTTTCCTTCTTCTTCCTGCTCTTTGTGCATTTATCCAGAAAGTAGACGGAGTGAGTACAATGATGGAGAGAAGTAGGGCAGCAGCACCGAAGCCAGGGTTTGAACCCGCAGTTTTTCTTCTCTCTCTCTCTCTCTCTCTCTCTCTCTCTCTCTCTCTCTCTCTCTCTCTCTCTCTCTCTCTCTCTCTCTCGCTCAAAAACAAGAAACTGATGATGAAACTTGGACAGGCAGACATGACGCTTTGCTGGCTTTGCTTGGATTCACACACACACACACACACACACACACAGAGAGAGAAAAATGATCTTAGACACACTCACTGGATACAATGTGTGTGTGTGGATGTGAGTTTGAGTGTGTATGTGTGTGTGTGTGTGTGTGTGTGTGTGTGTGTGTGTGTGTGTGCACTACAGAAGCCTCTCTTTGTGAAGACAACTTACGCAAATATTTGACCTTTCACTGTATATAACACTTTCCCAAAATAGGTGAAAGAGGAAAATGCGTGCTGCAGTTCCCATGTTCGTCCAGCAGGGCGGACGCTGAGCAAACAGCCGTTGTGAAACTCCAGAGACACACCCTGCGTTCCAATACTCATACTACCATACTATTTAGTAGGGAAAAAAATAATTAGTATGTCCCAATACATACTAAACTACATACTTTGTAAGGGCAGCTGCAGTACATACTAAAAGTAAAAAGTATAAGTATGCGATTTGGAACGCAGGGACAGAGAGTCGAAAAAAAAAAAAACGCAGAGCGGCCGAGCTTCATATCTCTGATGCAAGCGATAGCAGCTCCTCCGGTGAAAGGGCTCTGTATGCCGGTCTGGAAAGTTTCCATGCATTCACTTTAATTTCCACATAAACCCTGGTTTTCGACACGCTCTGTGAAGCATCGCTTAGAGGGAAAAGTCTTGATATGAAGAGCTTTGTGACACATTTGAAAAAAAAAAAGAAAAAAAGCACAGTTTGAAGGCATTCTCTTATAGTCCAGTCATTTTATAAAAAAAACCCTAGGACAAATTGCAAGAGACGCAAACTCAACTGATTTTGTATCCTCAGTTTGTCCTGAGTGAGGGGAAAAAGTCCCAAGGAATCCCATTGGTGGAAAGATTTGAAAATCACCTATATATGACCATATGATACCAATAATAATAAAAAAAAAAACAGCCTTTTTAACACACGGGAAAGGGGTTCAAAATTTGACTTTCAGATATCACTATAAAAATTCACAAGTTGATTACACACACAAAGACAAGAAAAAAAGTCATTTACAAGTTCTTTGAATTATTCTGTTTACACATGCATATCACACATTATCTGATTTGATATGCACTAATTGGAATAAATAAAATAAAAAATAAAAAACCTCTTAATTAAAAGGCTACTATATATATAGTAACCTTTTAATTCACTGTTTAAATATCTGTTCTGGCATTTATTCCTTATATTCCTTATTAGCGCATATCAAATCAGATAATGTGTGATATGCATGTGTAAACAGAATAATTCAAAGAACTTGTAATTGACTTTTTTTCTTGTCTTTGTGTGTGTAATCAACTTGTGAATTTTTATAGTGATATCTGAAAGTAAAATTTTGAACCCCTTTCCCCTGTGTGTTAAAAACAGTGTTTTTCTGTTTTAAACACAATCCACCAATGGGATTCCTTGGACCATGCAAGGTGCCCATCTATGAGGGACGAAAAATGACAAAACAATAAATAAATGAATAAATAAATAAATACGCATATAAATATATAAATGCATAAATAATTAAATTAATAAATATTTCTACATTTATTTATTTATTTATTTCTGTTTTTATTCATGCATTTATTTATTTATTTGTGTATTTATACATTTATGCATGTATTTATTTATTTTTACATTTATTTATTTATTTATTTCTACATTTATTTATTCATTTATTTATTTATATATTTATTTTTACATTTATTTATTTATTCTTTTATTTATTTCTACATTTATTCATTTATTTATTCCTTCTTTTATTTCTACATTTATTTATTTATTTCTACATTTATTTATTTATTCCTACATTTATTTCTGTATTTCTACATTTCCACATTTATTTATTTCTGTATTTCTGTGTCGTATGTTAATAAGGTGGGCGGTTCTTACATTAGTCTTAAGCACGATTGGTTTGTGGGTGTGATCCTATCCACTGCTACTGCCTGGACTGGCAGTAGCCGTGGATAGCAGTGGACTAGCTAGCTACTAGGGCATTAACAACGCCAGACTTTTCCACGTCGTCGACGTTACGTCGACCGGTCAACACCGGGAGATTTTTGGGGGGGCTAGCGGGGCTCCAACCGGAGGGAGGGAGGGGTTGTAGTGGAGCGCCGACCGTGTGTGTAATCGGACTACTGGAAGTAGTCGGTGGGTGCATGATTTACCACATCATTCGCCAGTGACCTTAAATCACTGACGATGGCTCTCAAAACGCTTTCCATTGCGTTTTACACAGTAGCTAGTAGGGCATTAATGTAAACATCAACCCGTCGAAAGTCGAAGAAACACACACACACCCACACACACACCCCCACACACGGTCGGCGCTCCACTACAGCCTCCTCACCCCCCCGGTCGCCCGGTCGGCGCTCCACTACAACCCCTCCCTCCCTCCGGTTGGAGCCCCGCTAGCCCCCCCAAAAATCTCCCGGTGTTGACTGGTCGACGACGTGGAAAAGTCTGGCGTTGTTAATGCCCTAGTAGCTAGCTAGTCCACTGGTATCCACTGCTACTGCCAGTCCAGGCAGCAGCAGTGGATAGGATCACAGCCACAAACCAATCGTGCTTAAGACTAATGTAAGAACCGCCCACCTTATTAACATACGACACAGAAATACAGAAATAAATAAATGTGGAAATGTAGAAATACAGAAATAAATGTAGGAATAAATAAATAAATGTAGAAATAAATAAATAAATGTAGAAATAAATAAATAAATGTAGAAATAAAAGAAGGAATAAATAAATGAATAAATGTAGAAATAAATAAAAGTATAAATAAATAAATGTAAAAATAAATATATAAATAAATAAATGAATAAATAAATGTAGAAATAAATAAATAAATAAATGTAAAAATAAATAAATAAATACATGCATAAATGTATAAATACACAAATAAATAAATAAATGCATGAATAAAAACAGAAATAAATAAATAAATAAATGTAGAAATATTTATTAATTTAATTATTTATGCATTTATATATTTATATGCGTATTTATTTATTTATTCATTTATTTATTGTTTTGTCATTTTTTGTCCCTCATATTTTTCTGTCTACACCGATACAAGATAAGTTAACCCTTTAAGCCTGAAAGTCATGTTTTATCAATATTCTTTTAAAATTAAGAATATTCTATGGAGGCAGTGTGTGCTTTTAACTAAATTTTATTTTACTAAATTTTATTTATTTATTTATTATTTTTAACCATTTAGTCTGGTTCTTAACTGAATTTTATTTATTTTATTATTTATTTATTTATTTGTTTATTTTTACCTTTTTAGACCGGTTTTTAATTGAATTTTATTTATTTGATTATTTTTACCATTTTAGTCTGGCCTTTAAAAAGTTTTTATTTATTGTATTACTTTTATTTTTTAGATGTTTACTGAATTTTAATCTATACAGTCATATTATGCCTCTATAGTATCGATTATCTTCTCTCTGGTGTTTCCTCACTTCAAAGTGGTGAGTGTAGGAGAGCGTTTCCTCAGTGTGTGTGTGTGTGTGTGTGTGTGTGTGTCTATGTATGTGTGGGAGAAGGGGGGGGGGGGATATCTCTTGTGTCTATTGTTTGTTGTGTTGTTTTAATGTAAAGCACTTTGGGCTGCTCCTTTTGTATGAAAGGTGCTCTATAAATAAAGTTTGATTGATTGATTGATGTAGCTTATGTATGTGTGCATGTCTGGGTGTGCTCATTTTATATATATATATATTAAAAAAAATGCCAGTAAACTTTGCCTTTCCATGCTAATGAGGTGATAAATGTGTCAGATGAGTGCACGCTGCCTGAGAGCGTCTTGGTCTGCTCGAAATGTTTTACATGTGTCATCTGTTCCACTCCCGTGCATTAAAAAAAAAAGGCATCATAAAGCCCTTTATGCTACGTGGCAACTTTATACCACGCTACCCCCATCAGCTCAGACAACACACACACACACACACACACTGCACTGACTCAGAGGCCTTGGTAATGACAGTAAATGCCGTCTGCTTCAAACACACTCTCCCGATTAAGAGTCTAGTAAAGAGTTTAAGAGGAGGAGAGAATGAATGGAGGTGGGGTGGCATTTGGAGGGTGGGAAAGTGGGGAAGAAGAGGGGAAAATGGGAGAAAGGAGGGTAAAAAATGAGGGGATAGTAGTGGAGGAGGAGGAGGAGTGGAAAGGAGGAGGCAAGACAGGATAGGAGAGGCAAAGAGATTAGAGGAGATGAAAAGATGGAAGGAATGGGAGGAAGCTGAGACAAGAGGATGAGAGCAGATGGACGGTGATAGCAGAGGAGATGAAATGGGAGGAGAGGAAGGGGTGGGAAGGCAGGAGACAGGAGGAGGAGAGGAGTGAGGAGGAGAGGAGAGGAGAACAGGGAGGGTGTACGCTGATATTTAAAGATCCAGAGAGTCATCCCTCTGTCAGCGCTGCCCTAAAAACAAAGAGCCGCCCCGCACGACAGAAACCAAACAAAAGCAGAGTGAGTTCCTGCCGTCGCTCCTGTCCTCCTCCTCCTCCGCCCTCTGCTGCCACGTTTACGGGACAATCCCTCCATTCCTGGGGGGGAGAGAAGCTGTGAGAGAGCACAGGAGTTTGGGAGTGAGGGAGGGAGCCGGTTCCCTCAGATGTGACTGGCATGGACTTTTAAACAACTTGTTACTCAACACAAAAAAAAAAAGGAAAGGGAAAAGAAAGAAACAAAAAATACTGTTTGTGGTGTTGGCTCCAGGTGGATCCATGCTGAATTGCAATTTTCTATTTGATTATTTTCTATTCTTACATGTAATTAACCATTATTTTATAGTCTGAATTTCAACTTTCAGACATTTCAGGCTCAGTAACTCCAGCAGCATGAGCAGGTCCAGAATATCTCAAGACATCAGCACCAGTGGCGTCGCCTGGCCTGGGCATCTGGGGCTCTAGCCCCGAATGTTTTTTCTTTAGCCCCGGATAATTTTTCCTCCTCTCTGCGGTTTACTATGGAGTAGGAATATCATATCACTGTGCGCTATTCAAGCGGCATTCGCG
Organism: Myripristis murdjan; assembly: GCF_902150065.1. Taxonomy (NCBI): domain Eukaryota; kingdom Metazoa; phylum Chordata; class Actinopteri; order Holocentriformes; family Holocentridae; genus Myripristis; species Myripristis murdjan. Next base: position 3,633,218 of record NC_043991.1, on the reverse strand, counting down.
GCAGGTGCGTTTTTGCGCAGACGTATGCCTAACGTCGGATGTAACAATAACAACATTAATAAAGTTATACTGTTAATTTACCATACATCGGCGCTGTCGTAGCCTACTGTGTCCGCTCTGGGTGGAGATAAAAGGCAGGTGGATCAGGAGGCAGCAGGGAGAGGTAGGCTATTTCTCCAGGGAGGCCACCGGACACAGTGGGTTACCCGGCTGCTCATATATGAATCCCCGCATGCTTTCTATGTTTTTTTTTCCGGCAGCATCTTTGTGATTTTTTGTGCATTCGTTGAAAGACAGGGTGACATAATTTAGGCCATTTTCGTCGTGGCGAATGCTGTAGCAGTCGGGCTTTAATTTGCGGTTGCCCTCGTTCGCCCTGCGTCCCATATGAAGCTGCACGTCAAACCAGACTTTACAGACAAGCCTCCAAGGTGTGTCTGAGCTTGGTGCCTAAAAGTGCTTCATCTTCTGGAAGTCTGCCTCGGTTATGGCTTGGTGGTGGGAAGATTTGTCACGTCCTTCTCGGCGGAGTTTCTTTATCAAACCAGCGAAAACATTGTTGCTGGTGGTGAATTCAGCATCCTTTAACAGACACCAACCACTCATCCAGGCTCAGGCCACCCAGCAAATCAAAATTCACCACAAAGTCTGACATTTTGTTTACAAAGTCTTGAAACAAATGTAACCTAACGAGGAAGTTGAGCGCAGAGTAGTTGGTTGCTAGGCAACGCCATGTCCGTTTACAGTGGCGCGGAGATATTTTGTGCTGCGGTCTGCCAGTGGGTTACCCTGATTTTACAATGGCATGGAACGCGGCTCAGCCAATCACATGGGAACCACCCATTTTATAATGCTTAATTATTGCATTTAAGCAGATCATTACAGCTAGCGCGTAAGATTGAGAGAGAGCAGAAGGTGGAGAGAGAGAGAGAGAGAGAGAGAGAGAGAGAGAGAGAGAGAGAGAGAGAGAGCACAGAAGATGGAGAGGAGGAGATGGAGAGTGAGATTGAGAGAGAGCAGAAGTTTGGAGAGACATTTGTATATTGTTCATTGTTAATTCTGAAAATAAATGGGTGTTTTTAAAGTACATGTTGCAGTTTTTTTGCAAGTAAAAAAAAAGGTGCCAAAATGCATGAGAAAGCATAAAAATAGAGCTTGTTTATCAATTTTTTTCCGGGGGAGAATACCCCCGCACCCCCCTACAAGGCAGTGGGCTCAGCCCCCAATGTCCTGAGGTCCAAGAAACGCCCATGATCAGCACTATTTTGTTTGTTTGTTTGTTTGTTCTCTTGATTTAACAGTAAAATGTAAAACAGTCAGACTTAGCCTCCATGCTGCAAAACCACATCAACACAACACACACACCCCAGCTGCGTCCTGCTTTGATGCCCAAACACACTGCCCAAAATGAGAAACCTTGACTCTGACCTTTGACCCAGATACTCCAAAATTAAATCAGCTCATTCATCACTCATTGCCATTCCCTCTAAAAAGTTTCATCTGAATTCGTTCATTAGTTTTTGAGTTTTCTTGCGTACAGACATACAGACAAACAAGGAGGTAAGAGAAGCTGCGGTACGTACGGTGGCCTGCAGGACCAACTGAACTCCTCATTCTTCCTCGTTGCTCCTCATCATCAACATCAGCGAACTGCCTGTCTCTTAAACTCTCGCATCAGGACTTGAGTTGGATCACAGGCCAGTTTTTATGTGACACTTTAAAGTGAAGCATGCGGTCCATATTTTATACTCTGAAACCGACAGTGACGGGGCGAGAACCGAGTAGAGCGCGTACCGCCTGAGACCATTTTTGCTGGTAGAAGGAAAAATACATCCAACCCCATTACATTTCAGTATGAAGGCATTCATAATTTACTGATAGAAGTAAAATCTGTCACTGACCCGCCTCTATCACCCCTATTTTGGCCTTGTTGCACTGGCTTCCTGTCAGTTATAGAATCCATTTTAAAGTCCTTGTTTTGGTTTATAGAGCTCTCCATGGTCAGGCACCAGAGTACGTGTGTGACCTGCTTCATCCTCATGTACCCAACAGGTCTCTTAGGTCTGTAGACCGGAGTCTGTTGGTTGTGCCTCGTCCTAGGCTAAAAACCAGGGGTGACAGAGCCTTTCAGTGTGTTGCTCCCGGGCTGTGGAATGCTCTTCCACAGGACCTGAGAGTCTCTGCTACTGTGGACATGTTTAAAAAGGAACCAAAAACATACTTGTACAGGCAAGCTTTTCCTGAAAGGTCGTAAACCAACCATGTTCTGACTGTCACTGTCTTTTGATAACTTTGCTTTGTGTTTTTTTTTCCTGTTTTTATTTGTCTTCTGTGTTTTTATAGGTTTTACTGGTTTCCTTTGTTTTTTACTGTCATTTTGTGAAGCACATTGCGAGCCTTTCTCTGGGAAAAACGCTATATAAATAAATTTTACTTACTTACTTACTTGCTCTTCCTTTGTGTCTTGTAGATCTGTTTCAGCCAGTCAGCATGAAGCCCTCACCTGTGGCTCAGGTGTGCTGGAGAGGAGCTGGAGGGGGCTTGTGAGTGTTGGACTGAGTGGGTTCAACAAACATTTGAATAAATGTGGCAAAGCATGATGTTGAAAGAGACGCTCACATGGTCAAAGTGGCCTAAATGTGACACCTAGTGGACTGGTTTGGTACTACAACACCATCCACTGCCGGTTTGTTTCTCTTTGCAAATTTTGCATACTTGTATACTTATATTATTTGTATTGTACTTGTATTGTAATTTGTGTTATTTGTTGTGTTATTTTTTTCTAAAATATAAATTTTTCTCTTCTAATGTTGATAGTTATACTTTTTTTTTTTTAGTTTTTAGCTCTTGTGCAGTTTCTCGAAAACCTGCTGCTGGAGCACAACATCCGTCTATCTATCTGTTTAGCTCTGTGCAGCTTGTTTTTCCAGACTCTGGCATTCTTGGCCTGGTCGAGGGAAATGTAACACGCATGGGACTGAAGCAGGGGAAACCACACCTGAAAGTGTCGGAAATGAATTCTCTCCACATAAATGTAAGGTTAAACATGAACAACATCACTGCCACCACCCCCGGGAAAATGATATTGTCCTGCATATCAGATATTTGGGGGAATGCGCTGCAATAACTTTCCAAAAAAGCATCCGAAAAAACAGCATTGCTTTCACCAATAAGAGATGACCTGGGACTCATGTGATCCATTTCATGGTTGACCTCGTTCTTCCTGACCTTCCATGTGAATTTGCATAGCTGTGTGAAGATGAACACAGATTTTATAGCCAAAACACTAATATTCAGGTAAAAAAAGAGTAATTGTTTGGACATTTGTATGTAAATTTTGTGATGTGGTCTCAATTTTTAATTCTTCTCTCCTAATGTTACGTCTTACAGGTTGAGTTAAAACTTACCCCGGTAGTGAGGTAGTGGAACTTCTTGTATTTGATATCAATAAATGAATTCTGTGATATGGTTGAGAAGTTGGAAACACTGCTATTTATAGTACACAAATAAGGGAACTTGTGGAAAAAGAACAAAAATTCTGCAAATTATAGTTCAAGGATTCAATGATTTTATTTGTCATGACCTTGCATGTGAATTTAAATAGCTGTGTGAAGAAGAATGCAAATTTTATAGCCATGACACTAATATTCAGTTAAAAAGGTAATTGTTTGGACATTTGCATGCAAATTATGTGATGCGGTCTCAGTTTTTAATTCTTTTAATTCTTCTCTCTTATTGTTAAAACGTACCCCGGTGGTGGGGTAGTGGAACTTCTTGTATTTGATATCAGCTAATGAATTCAGTGTTATAGTTGAAAACTGTTATTTATAGTACACAAATAAGGGTACTTAGTGTGGAAATTTTAGGGCTCAAACACAAAAATTCTGCAAGTTATAGCTACTGAGACAAAACGTGTTACAGCCATCCCAAACTGTGTGTGTGTGTGTGTGTGTGTGTGTGTGTGTGTGTGTGTGTGTGTGTGTGTGCAGTCCTCTTGTGCATGTTGTAATCGGTCCCCAGGAAGTGGAGTGTGTTCAGGAACTTTCCGGTCACTGACACAGCTCTCCGCCGGGTGGAGGCCTCGCTCAGGGACGCTGACATCACCTCACGGCTTCAGGACCGCTCCCCGTGTGTCGGGCTGCTTCCTGTCTTTGCCTCGAGTCGACAGCAGATGTCAGCAACGTTCAGGGATACAGCAGTGACAAGAATCTCTACAAAGTTTACTGGAGGTCAAATCAGGCATCTGAGAAAATAAAATGTGTTATTTTCCTTTTGTTTTTGATAGAAAAGCAAAGTCTTTGTGACCATGAACAACAAACAAATGCAAATGAATGAATTTTGAGAACACCAAGGACAAAATCAAGACACAATGAGCCGTAAAATCCACACTGAATAATGAACAGACAGATGTTTTCCAGATTTAAGCAGCAGAGAGAACGAGTCAGTAAAACCAGAGGAGCAGATGAAGAGGTGGGTGTAGTTTTGGTGATGAAGAGGAGGCTGTGGCCGGTCGAGTCTGTCTCACTGATGTGGCGTCTCGGTCCGTCACACTCTGAACCAGACTGACGCCTCTTCACTTAAATAAATAAAAGTATAAATAAATAAATGTAAAAATAAATATATAAATACACAAATGAATAAATAAATGTAGGAATAAATAAATAAATGAATGTAAAAATAAATAAATAAATACACAAATAAATGTATAAATACACAAATAAATAAATAAATAAATAAATGCATGAATAAAAACATAAATAAATAAATAAATGTAGAAATATTTATTAATTTAATTATTTATGCATTTATATATTTATATGCGTATGTATTTATTTATTCATTTATTTATTGTTTTGTCATTTTTCGTCCCTCATAGTGGGCGAGTAGTAGCACAGGGATGCAGACGGGAGCTGCTGAATTTTCCCATGAGTCCGATGAGGACGTGAACGCAGCACAAGTGAAAGTGAAAGTTTGGTTGAAGGTTTGGACGAGCCGCGGCCACGAGGCCGCATCATTAATGTTGGACTGTCTCACTGTCATGATCTAGAAAAGCTGCACACGTTCGGACGTCAGGAGAGGATTTCTGTTTCATCTTTGCGTTCAAGTCCAAGAAGAAAGAATGGAACAAAGAAAGAAAGAATGAAAGAAACTTCTGCTTCTGCTGTGAGTCGCTACTTTTGTCTGTCGCCATTTTCGAGCAGCATTTTTCACTGTTGAGTTCATCTGTAAGAAATAAATTTAAAAAGTAAAGCAGTGATCATTTTCTTTGTGATGATGAAAAAAAAACTCATCAGGCGGTAAAAACTAATGTTAGGCAGTTCTATACGTCAGACAGCACGTTTTTAAAGCCGTTTAATTCCCTTTATTCCACAGGAAATACAGACTGATCTGTATGTATGAAACCCGCCACTGGAAATGGACAAATGAATAAATTAATCAATAAAAAAATGCAAATCTATTAATAGTTTTCAAACTGAGCAGGCCCCTTGTGTTCCCAGGGCCCTGAACAGGCCTGTGTTTTTTTCTTTTTCCAGCCTGAACAGAAAGCAAAGTGTTTCCTGTTTGTCAGGGTGAGAACAGGCCTCTGGTCCCTCAACACAGAAAAGAGAATAAGGGCCAAACCTGTGGCTCCTTAACAGGAAAGCCTCATCTGCTTTGAAGGTTTGATGGAAAGGAGTTTGTGTTTTTCTGCTGAGGCTCTGTTCTCTGAAAACAACAACAAGAAAAAGACATGAAGGGAACACGGTGCGCCACCAAAACTACTGAAAGAAAGATTTGCAGGTTTCATGACGACACCAGGATTTGCTGGTGAGCGCAGCGTCTGGAACGCAGCCTCTGGATTGGAACAGAAACAGGGAAACATGTCCATGAGCTTTGCTGCATTCACACTCTTTCATTTGTGCTTTCCTAAAGTGAATTTGTGCTTCACAAATTATTTGTGAATCTGCATTTATTTGTGCAGATCATCAGCGGCTCCCGGCTCCTTTACAAAGACCAAACGCTGCATGCATGAAACTGGTCGCCATGACAAATTAAAATTAAAATGTCAAATTTCACTGTAAGGTTTGGGCCTCAGTGTGTGTGTGTGTGTTTCAGTGTGTTTAGTATTAACCCTCTATCATCTGCGTTCATTATATTACTTTCTGAGACATGGGGGAAAAAATACAGCAAATAATTAGCAAGACATTAATAACAAAAAATTACATGAGATCCATATAAAGAATGACCAAAAAATAATAATAATAATAAAAAAAGTACATACATTTGCAAAATAACAGTATTTAAAATGAAGAAGGAAAAAACAACAAAAATCTTATTATAAATATACACTAAATATAAAATAGCAACAAAATAACTGACACTTCCACAAAAATATGTTGAAACACACATTATTTATGTGCAGCTGCACTGACTCCATTTAATACAGTTAATGCCTGTTGTCCATTAGGAAACTAGAACATTAACCCATATATCATCCCTTTGGTGTGTGCGTGTGTGTGTGTGTGTGTGTGTGTGTGTGTGTGTGTGTGTGTGTGTGTGCACCTCTTAGACTGACTTAAATCTGAAGATGAGTGACTGTGTGGAGGAAGAGGAGGGCAGAGCAGAGTCTGCAGTGTCCAGCTGTCTGTCCATGAAGAGTGACCGGTCTAAAGCATATCCTCCACTCTTCAGTGCTGAACCTGAACCTTCAGACACAAAGTAAGACAGCTGCTAGAGTGCAGTGTGTGTTCACTGTTTTCTTGTGAAATCTGTTTGTGGTGCATGGAGAAAGTAGACGTGACCCCAAAACTGATGCTTCAGATCATGAGCCACATCTGCTCTTTTAGCTGGACCCCCCCTCACAAAAAAAGGCTGCGACCAAATCATGAGCTGCTGTGAGCGACTGGGAAAGCTGGGAGCACCAGTGCTGCCAGTGGAAAAGTTAGTCTGGAGCCCTGATTTACAAGAACTAATAACATGTTTCAAACATTTGTGTTTCCAGAGGTTCCTGCCACAGAGCAGAGTCTGCAGTGTCCAGCTGTCTGTCCATGAAGAGTGACCGGTCTAAAGGTTATCCTCCAGACTTCAGTGCTGGACCTGGACCTTCAGACACAAAGTAAGACAGCTGTCAGACTGTGAGCCTGATGGAATATGATGACATGAGATTATATAGCAGAGCAAGTAGTGAGGAGATCAAGACAAGAGACTGCAAAGAGAGAAATGACTGCTCCCTGCTCTGCAATCCAGCTGTTCAACCAAAACACATCTGGGTCTGTGCTGTTTTCCACAAACTATGATGCTGTTTGATGTTTTGCACCAAAACACCTGAGAACATTTCCACGTGCACCTGCACTCACAAGTTCTTCACACACCTGTGTCTGAAGTTTAGATTCACGTTGACTGACAGATCTAATCTCTTGTAAAAATACTTAATTATTCAAAAGTACATTTTCATTTCAACATCAAGGTTCAAGGTGAAAAACACAAGGTTCAACACATTGCTGTATTATTTTCACAATGCATTTACAGAACCTGACAACTCTGAAAAAAATATTGTTTCTAACTTTGGCTAAATTTTTAGCTTTTTTTTCACCTCTGACCTCCAGATGTGTGAATGAAAATGGGTTCTCTGGGCAGCCACGGCTCTCCCCTTTGCAGACACGCCCACCTTCTGCTAATCCCATGCAGTTTGGGCCCCAAAGCCTGCAGTCCACATGTGTTCTTGTGGCCTGTTGTAAAATGGTGTGTTTGTGCAGACTGGGGCCTAAACAGTCTTGGAGCTGCATCAGTTGGCTTTGACTGGAGAGCTGAGACTCTTGTGGATTCAATGAGCCACATTTGATTCCTGTGTGATGACGTTGGCCCCCATAGCAGCCATTTCACTGCAGGCAGAGACTTTTGTCAAACTGGACCAAGCTGTAGAAAATGACCTCTAGTGACCTCTAGGAGAATCACAGCCTCATCAAACTTTAAAGACACAAACTAGAGAGCGAGGCCGTTCAGAGGAGCTCTGCTTCTCCAGCTGGACTGACAGTGAGGGCCAGTTTCTGACACATTTACACAACGAGGATAAGAGGATACTTCAGAATCGCAATATCTATCGATCGGCTCCCAGGTGTCATGATAATATCGATCAGGAGATAAGCATATTGTCCCAGCCTGAGTGTTGTAATACCTGACTTCTGGTCCTGGAAGCAGACAGGAGCACTGGAATCCAGCATGAAAACCCACTTGGATGTGGAGGGGATTCAGACATTTGTTATGGGGTCTAGGGCTGAACGATTTTAGGAAAAGATCTAATTGCGATTTTTCTGGCCGATATTGCGATTTCGATTTTATTTGTGATATTTCTTCAAATCAAGCTTCGGTGCAATATTCACCATGTACAGTAACAAATTTAAAACATGACAGAAAATTACATCATACCATCAAAACATTAAATGCTATTTACTGTAATGCAAGGATGAATAATAAAAAGGTAAGAATTGCATACAAAGGCAAGAAACATGCATGTACATTGTTTAAAGTCCTCGACTAACAGCAGTTATTACAACTGAAGAACTAAAAGAGACACATTTGACTGTCTTGTTTTAAGTAGTGCAAAAAATCCTTAATTCTGTATCATTAAAAAATGTAATAAAATACAAAACAATTTAAAAAAAAACGATGTTAAATAAGTAATAACACTCCACATTTTTCAGCTCTGTTACAACTTTTTCCTCACACTCGGCATACAGCTGTGGGATGGCAGCCTGGCTGAAGGAGGTGCGGGAGGGAATCATATCTTCTGTCCAGCGTGCAGAGGAGGTTTTGAAATCTTTCTCTGGTGACCGTGTTAACAGACACCATGTATTCAGCAATGTAGTGCGTTACAGCAGTCATTATCTCCCGGTGTGTGCAGCTCCTCTTTTCATACGGAGTTACAGAGTAAACGGCGCTGTAATTGTAGTCTGTTTGCTACAGTGGGCTTGAGCATCACTTTAACTCGACTTTTCACTGGACTTTTTGGTCATGCACTCGTCATGTAAATGTCTGTGGTCATTTTTCAAGGGCCGGTCTAAGTTGGTTGTGTTGCTGCTGGATGTTCGACAGGCTTTGCACAGGACCTGTTTCTGGTGCACATCTGCAGTCCCAAACCTGAAATACTCCCATATGACCGATGTGCTGCTTTTTTGGGATTAAATTCCCTAACTCCACTTCTGGTTCAGCTGAAGCCATTTCAGAACACGTTATTTAGGGACACCATCTTATTTTTAGAGTGTGTATACTGTCGCCTGGACAATGTCCGCTTCTGATTGGTTAGCGTGACCTGTCCTCGCCTAGCATGCCACTTCTGATTGGTGAGCTTGACAGGGCATGACCGCGGGATGGTAGGGAGACGGCATGTATGTGTGAAATAATTGACACAAGTCAGTCAGGAGCGCTGAAAAAAAAAAACGCAGCTCAAGATCGCACTGTCTGAAATCGTGATTTCGATCAGAAAACGATAAATCGTTCAGCCCTAATGGGGTCTTCACTGGAGTCGTACCAACGGTGACTAATCTCAGGGTTAAGTCAAGGGGGTGTCGTCCTCTTTAGCTTGTTGAAAACTTGTTGCAGCGAGTTTCCTCCTCACGCTGTATTGTGGAGATTTTTTGCTTTAAAAAAAAAAAAAAAAAAAACAATCTGCTGTAAAAACTCAAAGTGGATGTCTTGCTGCTTACATGGACATTTAGTCTTGTAAATACTGTCTTAATTGCATTAATATTAGAATATTGCAATCCATGTAAATGTAGTCACAGAAAGTGACATGAGTCCGCTTATGAGATTTTAAAAAAAGATTTTAAGATTTCGGTTAAAACGTAATGTTGTCTAAACATAAACAAAGTGTTTTCATCTCCGCAGGGACAGGAAGAGGAGTCGAGGTGATGTGAAGGAGCAGCTGTCCTGCTGTGCTTTGTGTCAGGAGCTCCTGAGGGATCCAGTCTCCACCAGCTGTGGACACTGGTTCTGCAGACGGTGCATCATCTCATACTGGGACCAGTCTGATCCATCAGGAGATCCTGCCTGTCCCCAGTGTGGAAAAAGATCCAGAACAAGACCTGGACTGCAGACACCCAGTCAAACCAGTCCAGTGGACGGCGGTCTGCAGGAGGTTTTAGACGAGCATAAGATCAGTCTGAGGAGGAGATGTGAATTTGTGACAGAAGGAACTGCTGCAGCAGGAAGTGGAACCCCCCTCAACAGGATCTACACTGAGCTCTACATCACACAGGGACGGAGGGAAGAGGTTAATACCCAACATGAGGTGTGGCAGCTGGAGACAACATCCAAGATGGAGACCCTCAGTGACACTCCAATCAAGTGCCACGACATCTTTAAACCCTTAGCTGGCCAAGACACACACATCAGAGTAGTTGTGACGCAGGGCGTTGCTGGCATTGGAAAAACCTTCTCAGTGCAGAAGTTCACACTGGACTGGGCAGAGGGCTTGGAAAACCAACATGTCAGTCTTGTGGTTCTGCTTTCGTTCCGGGAACTGAACTTGATCAAAGATGAGCGCTACAGTCTTCTCCAGCTGCTCCGTGTTTTCCATCCAACATTACAGACGGTCACAGCAGAGAAGCTCGCCGTCTGTAAAGTCGTGTTCATCTTTGACGGCCTGGATGAAAGCAGGTTTTTATTGGATTTCCAGAACAATGAGGTCGTGTCTGATGTCACACAGACGTCATCAGTAGACGTGCTGTTGACAAACCTCATCAAGGGGAATCTGCTTCCCTCGGCTCTCCTCTGGATAACGTCCAGACCTGCGGCAGCCTATCAGATCCCTCCTACATGTGTGGACAGGGTAACAGAAGTGCGAGGGTTCACTGACCTCCAGAAGACGGAGTACTTCAGGAGGAGATCCAGTGATGAGAAGCTGTCCAGCAGAATCATCTCACACATCAAGGAGTCCAGGAGCCTCCACATCATGTGCCACATCCCAGTCTTCTGCTGGATCACTGCTACAGTTCTGGAGCACATGTTGACTACAGACCAGAGAGGAGAGCTGCCCAAGAGCCTGACTGACATGTACTCACACTTCCTGCTGGTTCAGACACAGAGGAAGAAGCACAAGTATGATGAGAGACAAGACAGGAGTCAGCAGGAGCTGATGGAGACTGACAGGGAAGTTCTTCTGAAGCTGGGCTGGCTGGCGTTTGAACATCTGGAGAAAGGCAACCTGATGTTCTACCAAGAAGACCTGGAGGAGTGTGGTCTTGATGTCAGAGAGGCCTCGGTGTACTCAGGAGTGTGCACAGAGATCTTCAAAACCGAGTGTGTGCTCTTCCAGAGAAAAGTCTACTGCTTTGTTCATCTGAGCATTCAGGAGTTTCTGGCTGCAGTCTACATCTTCCACTGCTACACCAACAGGAACACAGAGGTACTGGCCAGAGTCATGAGAACACACAAGAATAAAGGAGTTGACAATGAGCCATCGTTGGATATCTTCCTGGAGAAAGTCATGTCTGAAGCCCTGCGGAGCAAAAATGGTCACCTGGACCTCTTTGTCCGTTTCCTTCATGGCCTCTCACTGGAGTCCAACCAGAGGCTCTTAGGAGGCCTGCTGGGGTCCAACAAGAGGCTCTTTGGAGGCCTGCTGAGGTCCAACCTGAGGCTCTTAGGAGGCCTGCTGGGTTGGAAAAAGAGCAGACCAGAACACATCCAGAGAGTCATCAACAACCTGAAGGGGATGAACACCTACTTTGTCTCACCTGACAGAAGCATCAACATCTTCCACTGTTTGATGGAGATGAACGACCTCTCAGTACATCAGGACATCCAAGAGTTCCTGAAGTCAGAGAACAGATCAAAGAAGAAACTCTCTGAGATCCAGTGCTCAGCTCTGGCCTACATGCTGCAGATGTCAGAGGAGGTTCTGGATGAGTTTGACCTGCAGGCGTACAACACATCAGAGGAGGGACGAAAGAGACTGATCCCAGCTGTGAGGAACTGCAGGAAGGCTCGGTTAGTCCTGATGTCAAATCAACATTATACAAACAGTGTAGAGCTGCTTCCATACCTGACACCGTCAGAAATACAATAAAGATATGTAGTGCTCTAAATATTCAGATCAGGGCCACCCCTGGCCAAACTGGGGCCCTAAGTGGCATTTTTTTTGGAGACACACACCGACACACACACACACACACACACACACACACACACACACACACACACACAGACTTCCCGCTGACCACGCAATCCCAGATGTATAATAGGAATAAAATGACGGCATAACGATATTCCATTAAACTTGACAAGCTCTATTAGTAAGAACAAAGTACTGTAAGTGGAATACGCAGCACTGTATGAGTCAACTAAAAAAATAACTTCAAACTAGAATAAATAAATAGATATGAGTCTCAAATAGTCATCAAGTTCAAAAAAAATATTTTAACAAAAGATGTTTTCCTAAAAAAAAAAAAAAAAAAAAAAGGAACTTCAACCTGGCAAATATCTGAAAACAGGTCAGTGAAATAAACAAGCATGTGTGTTACAAATTAAATAAATTCAATTCAGATAGCCTTAAATTGATCTTCTTTATTGATGCATAGATTGATAGGCTATAAACTTAAGCTAATATATGACCACCAGCTGGTCAATTTACCACTCCTTTTTCACAGAGGTGAACGTACAGTATGTCTGGGGAAAATCACATGGAGAGAAGCAAATCTGAGTCGCACAGTCCCTCCAGTGGTTTTTATCTGCACCTGCACCACCAAGAAAAAAACATTACAACACCTGCACCGGCACCTTACGAGTCCAAAAGGCAAAGAAACTTTCCAGCTACAGCAGCGCACTGACATAGTTCATAGGTTTCAGCGTCAGATGTGGACTTGAGCTGTTGATGTGTAACTTGCGCATTTACACCGTCGGCAATTCGTTGCCAAGCATTCTGCCTTCTCTTAGCGGCAGCCGCGGTGTTCGATTTAGTGTGTAAATTTAGTTTTTGCTCCTCATCCTTTTCCAGTATAATACGCTGCACCTCTGCCGTGACATACACTGCGTTTTTCCTTGTCGCCCCTTATACGTGCGCGTTCACGGCTCTTTATGAGGCAAACCTGGATCGAATGAGCGAGTTGATAACCAGTGTCGTGATACCGGTTATCACTGAACACCATGATCTCAATTAGTGTAGCCGGATAGGTCTGAGAAATCCAGGGGAAACTAAACTTGCTTTGTGATACAGGCCTCTGGTCCACGAAGTTCCAATCTGATGGCCCTAATTACGGAGTTTATGGGGGAGTAATGCTTCATGCGGTAGTGGGCTACCCAGCTTCATTCAGGTTGGTTTTCACAGACCTCAAGCTGATGTGTACACCATGCACACTAGACATTAAGTTCACAATAACCGCAAACGAGTGTCCCTCGTTAAAATACTGGATGCACTGTTGCAGCATATTTGGCTCCTCTGCCTGCTCTGTGTCGCTAACAAACTCTCCTATGCCCATCTTCGGTCACCAACACAACAACTGACGACAAAAACCAAAATTGACCGGGCACTTTTTCACTTCCGTGTCAAGTCGGTGTCAATCAGGGCTTTGGTACATTCCCTTTCCGGTTTGTGTAATTTGTAAATTTGTTTCAGCACTTGTAAAAGTGTTTCGCGTCTTGTTAATTTGTTTTCTGAAACGTAAATGTGTTTCAGGACTGGTAAAAGTGTTTTGGTAATGAAATTTTGTTTTATGATATGTAAACATGTTTTCCAAAATGTAAATTTGTCTCAAACTTTGTAAAAGTGTTTCACATTTTGTAATGTTGGTTTGCACTTCTCGGCCACCGTATCTTCACACCCTTTTTCACAGCTCACCTACTTCCCATGCAAAACTTTGTTTAAACTCTGCAGGCTGACAGACGACCACGCCAAATGAACATTTTGTATATTTCAGGATATTTTCTGTCTCTAGTCCTTCAGACTGAGCCATATGAACACAGTCGACTGTCACCATGTTTTTGACTGAATACCGTGATGTCGATATTGTGAGGATATTGCTAGGATGACTGGTTGGTGCTTTCATCAAAGTGTAAATTAGTGCTGAACAGTCATTAGTAATATGGATATGATGAGCGAGCAGGCTGAGGCCAATAACAGAGCAGCGAGGACGTCTAATAAGTTGAGAAAACTGCATCCCTTTACTGTAATGCAGCCTTTAAAAGCAGGAGAGGACAACACTGATGCCACAAGATATTACCATATCCCAAATCCCACATGATATCTGATCTCATATCACAGTATCCATATTATATCAATATATTGATGGACCCACCTCTACTGCCACCACCTGGTCAGTCTGTTGAAATGCTCATAACTTTGGCCCTGATTGGTCAAGAGACTGGCTGCTGGTGTCATGTGATGCAGAAGCTCTTGTTCTCCAGTTTTACTCTGAGAAGATGGTAGACTGAAGGCATCTGAGGACTTTTCACTGAGCCATTCATTTGTTATTTATGGACGGACCTATGGCTGTTTTCACGTCTACTGTATTTAGCACTGAATTTGAATCATTTTGGACCTTTTATCATTTCTTGCTTTCATTGTCTGTTTATTTGTGTTTTTCATATTTTGATGTCTTGTCATTTCAGGTGTTATCTTTATCTTTCATTTACTCTGATGGTTTTGTAAAGCACTTTGGAACTTTGCTTCAAAGGTGTAATGTAAATATAAATTAGTATTATCATTATTATTAATATAGTTGTTATAATAACTATTTCATTGGTTTGTCTTTCCTTTTTAAATATTTTGAAAAATCTCTGACTGATAAATATCCCAAACACTGGAAATTATAGCTACATATTTTATTCTTTATTCAGACTGAGTGACTGCAGGTTGACAGAGAGCAGCTGTGCTTCTCTGGCCTCGGCTCTGAAGTCCAACCCCCATCTGACAGAGCTGGACCTGAGTGAGAACAAGCTGCAGGATTCAGGAGTGAAGCTGCTGTCTGCTGGACTGGAGAGTCCAAACTGCAGACTGAAGACTCTCAGGTCAGACTGCACTTTTTAATGATGTGTGAACATGTAATATTCTGTACAGGCTTATTTATTTATTTATTTATTTGGCATTTCTGCTTTATTTGATAGTCACAGTAGAGATAGACAGGGGAGAGAAAGGGGATGATATGCAGCAAAGGACCAGAGGTCGGATTCGAGCCCCGGTCTCTGTGATCAGGACTGAGCCCTGGTTCCAGTGGCGGCTCTGCCCATGTTGGCGCCCTAGGCCAAATTACTCCCTTGCGCCCTTCCATGTTTCTACTCCTACCAAAACCTACTGCATGGTGCGCTCTTAGCCGGTGAGCCACCGGGGCGCATGACACACGGGTTTATTGACATGAGTACTTTACACACAGAGACAATCAGGGGCCGGTCACAAAGCTCTGAAGTTTAGTTTAACCAGCAACAAACAGCAAGTCACTAACTTGAACCACAGACTGGTACTGATGCTGTGAAGACAGGATCATATTTGGGGGCGCACATCCTCAATACTCAAGGGAGATTAATATTATGCGTGTTTTTATATCCACAAATCTAATCTTAGACATGCGTGTGTGTTAATTATTCATCAGTGCTAATTGTTCATGTGTCTCAGATGTGCACATCACTCTGAGGACTAACTGTCTTCACATTATCAACAGTTTCCCAGCATCACCTCTAAGTGTCGCCAAAGCATCCACAGCTGTAGAAACTTGCGTACACCAGCCATGAAGTTGGCCCACATTTTCATGGTCATTCCACTGTTTATACATCTGAACTTTGCCGTGGAAAAGGGCGTACACCACGTTTTTGTGTGTACGCACCCTTTACATGAGGCCCCTGGTGAGCCGTCGGTTCTAGATCTCTGCTGTGATGTGAGGAAGAAAATAAAACACATCAGGGCTCATCAACTCCATTTGTCCAAAAGGGTTTTTTTTAGGCACTGTGGGGACCAGACTTTCAAATAACAACATATTCATTTATTTAGGAATAATTAGCCTATTATTGTTTAGTATTTTCACTTTCTTACAAAATGAATAGCTGTATCAGTGTGAGCAGGCTGCTAGAAAACATGGCAAATCCATAATAATAACTAGATACTGAAGTAGAAAAAGCTCTCAGAGCACAAGGAGCCAGTTCACTGAGGAGTGACGCTTCTGCACTCTTCCTGTCTTATAGTTTATTTTTTATTCTTCATTCAGACTGAGGGACTGCAGCTTGACAGAGAGCAGCTGTGCTTCTCTGGCCTCGGCTCTGAAGTCCAACCCCCATCTGACAGAGCTGGACCTGAGTGACAACGGGCTGCAGGATTCAGGAGTGGAGCTGCTGTCTGCTCTGGTGGAGAGTCCACACTGCAGACTGAAGACTCTCAGGTCAGTAGAGGGGTGGAGTCAGTCCTCTGAGGTCAGTAGAGGGGTGGAGTCAGTCCTCTGAGGTCACTAGAGGGGTGGAGTCAGTCCTCTGAGGTCAGCAGAGGGGTGGAGTCAGTCCTAGAGGGGTGGAGTCAGTCCTCTGAGGTCAGCAGAGGGGTGGAGTCAGTCCTAGAGGGGTGGAGTCAGTCCTCTCAGGTCAGCAGAGGGGTGGAGTCAGTCCTAGAGGGGTGGAGTCAGTCCTAGAGGGGTGGAGTCAGTCCAGGCGGAGCAGCTTGGTTGCTTGGTTCTTGTGCTGGACACAGTCAGTGCAGGCAGCATTTCCTGGGAAATGTCCAAAGTGCTCAGTGGCCTCAGGACTGGACAGACAGACAGAGAGAGATCAGCCAATCAGAGCAGCCACAGGTGTGTTGGGGTCATGTGACCTGCAGGTGATGATGATGATGATGAAGAGGATGATGGTTTTGTGTTCATCCCTACAGGCTGGAACATGTAGAAGACTGGACTCCAGCTGGCAGCCTGAGAGGATGTGAGTACTGAGACACACACACACACACACACACACACACACACACACACAGAAAGGGATTTTAGAAAATATATATTGAATAAAATTATGTATATAGTAAAGTTACATACACATTAACTACAAATACAAACAAGGCTTTACAGAAAATGTGAGCGAGCTGAAACTATATGTGTGTGTGTGTGTGTGTGTGTGTGTGTGTGTGTGTGTGTGTGTGTGTGTGTGTGTTTCCAAAAGCAGCTAAAATCAGCTGACATGACAGAAACCTGGGCGCCCTGGTAGCTCACGTGCTGCAGAGCTCCAGCTTGTCCAGGCTGAGTCGTGGGTTTGAATCCCACCTCAGGCCCTTTGCTGCAGGGCAGCCCGTCTCTCTCCCCGGCCTTTCCTGTCTCTCTCTGCTGAGTCCAATCAAAGCTACAATGACTAAAAACAACTTTAAAATTACAGAGAAAAATGAGTTTTCCTCTGTCAGATTTATCTCACACAGTGGTGGAAAAGGTTTTGGGACACCCTTAAAATTTGACACAATCTCACAATCTCAAATATTATCATGAAATATTTGTGGGAAAATCTTTTTTGTGTTTCAAAAGGTGTGGCTGCATTAGACAGATACAAACAAATACAAATTATATTTTTTTGTTTATTGTTTACCAGAAAAACTAACGAAACTAAACTCTTGACAGTGTAATGTTTCTCTTCAGGCGTGTTTCCTGCGTTAGGTTCCTTGTTTTAGCCATTTTAGTGTCTGAAGAACTTTCACATGTGCTGCTTTATATAGACACCAAGCTTGGCAACAAAAATTGTGTCTTTTAATAAAAAGAACGTCCTTCATCACTGGTACCAAAATGACCCAGGAACCAATCAATTTGAAGTTTTTAATGGCTTTTTTAGGATTTGTTTAGTATTTTGCTGTGACTGGACTAAAAGAAATTGCACTTGAAGACCTAAGAGTGATTCTTAATGCAATATTTCACAAATGCATGGGGTGTCTGAAAACTTTTTTTCACCACTGTACATAAGCCTGGTATTTTTTTTTCCTTTATTAGTGAAAGAAAGGTGAACAAGTCGAGTGCAGAGAGTGACAACATTAGAAAACATTTTAGAAAAGGAGAAGACAGGACTGAACAGATGTGGAAATAAAGAAAGAACCAGACAGGAACTCAAACAAAACAACACAGAAAATAAGGAGAAACAAAAATTAAGAAAGCAAATCAATTGTAGTTTACTTTTGTTGTGTGTGTGTGTGTGTGTGTGTGTGTGTGTGTGTGTGTGCGTGTGCATGTGCATGTGCATTTGCGTGCGTGTGTCTGTGTGTGTGTGTGTGTGTGTAGGGGGGGTGTATGAAGAGGGTAGGGGGCAGGTAAGGACAGAGAGAGGTAGAGAAAAAGAGAGGGAGACATAAGAGAAAAAAAAACCTGAATGAGAAAAAGGAGAAAAAAATTGAAAAGACAAAGTGTAAAATGACATTAGTTTTGATTTTTAATGAAAAATGCAAAACTATAATAACCTTATGAGAGCCAAGAGAGTGTGAGTGAATGATGCTTTCTGAGGTGTGTTGTGTGTCTTCTCCCCATCAGATGCCTGTGATCTCACACTGGATCCAAACACAGCGAACAGAGAGCTCCATCTGTCTGAGGACAGCAGGAAGGTGACGATGGAGAGAGAGAAGCAGTCGTATCCTCGTCACCCAGACAGATTTAACTGGAGGCCTCAGGTTCTGTGTAGAGAAGGTCTGACTGGGCGATGTTACTGGGAGGTCCAGTGGAGTGGATGGGTTTCTATAGCAGTGACTTACAGAGGAATCACAAGAAGTGGTGCTGACTCTCGGCTTGGAAACAATGAACAGTCCTGGAGTCTGAGGTGCCGTGATTACAGCTACACTGTCAGTCACAACAGGAAGTCCACCAGCATCTCTGTCCGTCCCCGTGGATCTCACAGAGTAGCAGTGTATCTGGACCGCTCTGCTGGGACTCTGTCCTTCTACAGAGTCTCTCCTGACAGGCTGAGACTCCTGCACACCTTCAGCTCCACCTTCACTGAGCCGCTCCTCCCTGCGTTTGGTTTGTGGTCACCTGGTTCTTCTCTTGTGGTTGAGCTGCCAGTTTCTCAGAAACAAACTCTGACCTGAAAGTGTTGAGAACATGTTTGGCTGATTTGTGATTTATAGTTACTGTTTTTTTTTTTTTGTTTTTTTTTTATTGTAACAGGCATCTTGGTGGATAATTGTTAACTGATTGACTGGACAGGCGCGTAAATATAATAAGTCATTATAATGTTTGTATATTCAAATTCTTAATATTGTGCAAAAGTGTCATTTAAACCTCCTCCTCCACTGATTGCTTTTTTTTTTTGTATTTCTAGTCAATAAACACAGACATGAGAATAACAACTCAGTCACACACCAGAAACACTCACAAATATTCTCTAATAATTAATTCCTGTCTGTCCTTGCAAGAGTTTTTTTTATGTCCTTTCTGAAACAATAAACAAAGTACTGACATTGTGAATCAATTTCAGACTTTTTTTGTTTTGTTTTGTTTTCTTCTTCTTCCTGCTCTTTGTGCATTTATCCAGAAAGTAGACGGAGTGAGTACAATGATGAAGAGAAGTAGGGCAGCAGCACCGAAGCCAGGGTTTGAACCCGCAGTTTTTCTTCTCTCTCGCTCTCTCTCTCTCTCTCTCTCTCTCTCTCTCTCTCTCTCTCTCTCTCTCTCTCTCTCTCTCTCTCTCTCTCTCTCTCTCTCTCTCTCTCTCTCGCTCAAAAACAAGAAACTGGTGATGAAACTTGGACAGGCAGACATGACGCTTTGCTGGCTTTGCTTGGATTCTCACACACACACACACACACTGAGAGAGAGAGAAAAACGATCTCAGACACACACTCGCTGGATACAATGTGTGTGTGTGGATGTGAGTTTGAGTATGTGTGTGTGTGTGTGTGTGTGCGCTACAGCAGACTCTCTTTGTGAACACAACTTACGCAAATATTTGACCTTTCACTGTATATAACACTTTCCCAAAATAGGTGAAAGAGGAAAATGCGTGCTGCAGTTCCTGTGTTCGTCCAGCAGGGCGGACGCTGAGCAAACAGCCGCTGTGAAACTCCAGAGACTCCGAGAGTCGAAAAAAAAAAACGCAGAGCGGCCGAGCTTCATATCTCTGATGCAAGCGATAGCAGCTCCTCCGGTGAAAGGGCTCTGTATGCCACTTTGGTGGCATTCACTTTAATTTCCACATAAACCCTGGTTTTCGACACGCTCTGTGAAGCATCGCTTAGAGGGAAAAGACTTGATATGAAGAGCTTTGTGACACATTTGAAAAAAAAAAAAAAAAGCATAGTTTGAAGGCATTCTCTTATAGTCCAGTCATTTTAGGAAAAAACCCTAGGACAAATTGCAAGAGAAGCAAACTCAACTGATTTTGTATCCTCAGTTTGTCCTGAGTGAGGGGAAAAAAGGAATCCCATTGGTGGAAAGATTTGAAAATCACCTCTATATGACCACATATTACCAAAAAACACTGTTTTTAACACACAGGGGAAAGGGGTTCAACATTTTACTCTCAGATATCACTATAAAAATTCACAAGTTGATTACACACACAAAGACAAGAAAAAAAGTCAATTACCAGTTCTTTGAATTATTCTGTTTACACATGCATATCACACATTATCTGATTTGATATGCGCTAATAAGGGATATAAGGAATAAACGCCAGAACAGATATTTAAACAGTGAATTAAAAGGTTACTATATGTATAGTAACCTTTCAAAATTCTGTTCTGGCATTTATTCATTTATTTTGCAGAAAGCACATAATCTCATCTCAACAAGTCTAATTATATGCAGGTTCTCACTATTCATGTATATTAGGTTATATTATAGTCTTGAGACTGTGAAATATGATATATTTTTCTTTTTTTTTCCCTTTTTTGATTTTTGCATATCTATCTATATATAGACAAGGCAAGGCAAGTTTATTTATATAGCACAATTCAACACAAGGTAATTCAGAGTGCTTTACAGAAACATTATATAGATATCTATATAGATAGATACAGATATATACACTATATTACCAAAAGTATTCGCTCACCCATTCAAATGATCAGAATCAGGTGTCCTAATCACTTGGCCTGGCCACAGGTGTATAAAATCAAGCACTCAGGCATGCAGACTGTGAAACAAGACATTTGTGAAAGAATGGGCCGCTCTCAGGAGCTCAGTGAATTCCAGCGTGGAACTGTCATAGGATGCCACCTGTGCAACAAATCCAGTCGTGAAATTTCCTCGCTCCTAAATATTCCACAGTCAACTGTCAGCTCTATTATAACAAAATGGAAGCGTTTGGGAACAACAGCAACTCAGCCACAAAGTGGTAGGCCACGTAAAGTGACGGAGAGGGATCAGCGGATGCTGAAGCGCATAGTGCAAAGAGGTCGCCGACTTTCTGCACAGTCAATTGCTACAGAGCTACAAACTTCATGTGACCTTCAGATTAGCCCAAGTACAGTACGCAGAGAGCTTCATGGAATGGGTTTCCATGGCCGAGCAGCTGCAGCCAAGCCACACATCACCAAGTGCAATGCAAAGCGTCGGATGCAATGGTGTAAAGCACGCCGCCACTGGCCTCTAGAGCAGTGGAGACGCGTTCTCTGGAGTGATGAATCACGCTTTTCCATCTGGCAATCTGATGGACGAGTCTGGGTTTGGAGGTTGCCAGGAGAACGGTACATTTCAGACTGCATTGTGCCGACTGTGAAATTTGGTGGAGGAGGAATTATGGTGTGGGGTTGTTTTTCAGGAGCTGGGCTTGGCCCCTTAGTTCCAGTGAAAGGAACTTTGAATGCTTCAGGATACCAAAACATTTTGGACAATTCCATGCTCCCAACCTTGTGGGAACAGTTTGGAGCGGGCCCCTTCCTCTTCCAACATGACTGTGCACCAGTGCACAAAGCAAGGTCCATAAAGACATGCATGACAGAGTCTTGTGTGGATGAACTTGACTGGCCTGCACAGAGTCCTGACCTGAACCCGATAGAACACCTTTGGGATGAATTAGAGCGGAGACTGAGAGCCAGGCCTTCTCGACCAACATCAGTGTGTGACCTCACCAATGCGCTTTTGGAAGAATGGTCAAAAATTCCTATAAACACTCTCCTCAACCTTGTGGACAGTCTTCCCAGAAGAGTTGAAGCTGTAATAGCTGCAAAAGGTGGACCGACATCATATTGAACTCTATGGGTTAGGAATGGGATGGCACTTCAGTTCATAGTATGAGTAAAGGCAGGTGAGTGAATACTTTTGGTAATATAGTGTATCTATATCTGTATCTATCTATATTTTTTTTTCCTTTTTCTGTCTACATTGATACAAAGTAAGCCTGAAAGTCATGATTTTTCAATATTCTTTTAAAATTAAGGATTTTCTATGAAGGCAGTGTGTTAAAACTTGTGCGATTTTGCTGCATGGATGGATGTGTGCATGTGTCTGGATGTGCACAGGGTCTTAAGTGCTGATTTTATATTTAAAAAAATCCAGTAAACTTTTTTTTTTTTTTTTTTTTTTTTTACTATTTTTTTGCAGGTTTTCACATTATCAATTACTGCTTACATTAATTATGTAATTCATCCTGCTACATTTATACATTTTTAGAGGCTGTGCACCTACAAGACAAGACAACAATGGACAAAGGACAATAAATAGATAATAAAAATAAAAAACTACAGATGTGAGACAGAGCAACAACAGTACAGAAACAAAAAGAAACAATAACAATACCCATAAAAAAAAAACTTTGCTTTTCCATGCTAATGAGGTGATAAATGTGTCAGATGAGTGCACGCTGCCTGAGAGCGTCTTGGTCTGCTCGAAATGTTTTACATGTGTCATTTGTTCCACTCCCGTGCATTAAAAAATAAAAAGGCATCATAAAGCCTGAATGCTACGTGGAAACTTTATACCACGCTACCCCCATCAGCTCAGACAACACACACACCCACACACACACACACACACACACACACACACTGCACTGACTCAGAGGCCTTGGTAATGACAGTAAATGCCGTCTGCTTCAAACACACTCTCCCGATTAAGAGTCTAGTAAAGAGTTTAAGAGGAGGAGAGAATGAATGGAGGTGGGGTGGCATTTGGAGGGTGGGAAAGTGGGGAAGAAGAGGAGAAAATGGGAGAAAGGAGGGTAAAAAAATGAGGGGATAGCAGAGGAGGAGGAGGAGAGGAAAGGAGGAGGCAAGACAGGATAGGAGAGGCAAAGAGATTAGAGGAGATGAAAAGATGGAAGGAATGGGAGGAAGCTGAGACAAGAGGATGAGAGCAGATGGACGGTGATAGCAGAGGAGATGAAATGGGAGGAGAGGAAGGGGTGGGAAGGCAGGAGACAGGAGGAGGAGAGGAGTGAGGAGGACAGGAGAGGAGAACAGGGAGGGTGTACGCTGATATTTAAAGATCCAGAGAGTCATCCCTCTGTCAGCGCTGCCCTAAAAACAAAGAGCCGCCCCGCACGACAGAAACCAAACAAAAGCAGAGTGAGTTCCTGCCGTCGCTCCTGGTCTGCTCCTCCTCCGCCCTCTGCTGCCACGTTTACGGGACAATCCCTCCATTCCTGGGGGAGAGAAGCCGTGAGAGAGCACAGGAGTTTGGGAGTGAGGGAGGGAGCCGGTTCCCTCAGATGTGACTGGCATGGACTTTTAAACAACTTGTTACTCAACACAAAAAAAAGGAAAGGGAAAAGAAAGAAAGAAACAAAAAATACTGTTTGTGGTGTTGGCTCCAGGTGGATCCATCCTGAATTGCAATTTTCTATTTGATTATTTTCTATTCTTACATGTAATGAACCATTATTTTATAGTTTGAATTTCAACTTTCAGACATTTCAGGCTCAGTAACTCCAGCAGCATGAGCAGGTCCAGAATATCTCAAGACATCAGCACTATTTTTTTTTGGTTTTTTTTTTGTTTGTTTGTTCTGTTGATTTAACAGTAAAATGTAAAACATGACAAACAGGAGCAGTCCGACTTAGCCACCATGCTGCAAAACCACATCAACACAACACACACACCCCAGCTGCGTCCTGCTTTGATGCCCAAACACACTGCCCAAAATGAGAAACCTTGACTTTGACCTTTGACCCAGATACTCCAAAATTAAATCAGCTCATTCATCGCTCATTACCAGTTCCTCTGTCAAGTTTCATCTGAATTCGTTCATTAGTTTTTGAGTTATCTTGCGTACAGACATACGGACAAACAAGGAGGTAAGAGAAGCTGCGGTACGTACGGCGGCCTGCAGGACCAACTGAACTCCTCATTCTTCCTCGTTGCTCCTCATCATCAACATCAGTGAACTGCCTGTTTTTTAAACTCTCGCATCAGGACTCGAGTTGGATCACAGGCCAGTTTTTATGTGACACTTTAAAGTGAAGCATGCGGTCCATATTTTATACTCTGAAACCGACAGTGACGGGGCGAGAACCGAGTAGAGCGCGTACCGCCTGAGACCATTTTTGCTGGTAGAAGGAAAAATACATCCAACCCCATTACATTTCAGTATGAAGGCATTCTTAATTTACTGATGGAAGTATAGCCTGTCAATGACCCGCCTCTATCACCCCTATTTTGGCCTTGTTGCACTGGCTTCCTGTCAGTTATAGAATCCATTTTAAAGTCCTTGTTTTGGTTTATAGAGCTCTCCATAGTCAGGCACCAGAGTACGTGTGTGACCTGCTTCATCCTCATGTACCCAACAGGTCTCTTAGGTCTGTAGACCGGAGTCTATTGGTTGTGCCTCGTCTTATAGGCTAAAAACCAAGGGTGACAGAGCCTTTCAGTGTGTTGCTCCCGGGCTGTGGAATGCTCTTCCACAGGACCTGAGAGTCTCTGCTACTGTGGACATGTTTAAAAAGGAACCAAAAACATACTTGTACAGGCAAGCTTTTCCTGAAAGGTCGTAAACCAACCATGTTCTGACTGTCACTGTCTTTTGATAACTTTGCTTTGTGTTTTTTTTTTTCCCTGTTTTTATTTGTCTTCTGTGTTTTTATAGGTTTTACTGGTTTCCTTTGTTTTTTACTGTCATTTTGTGAAGCACATTGCGAGCCTTTCTCTGGGAAAAACGCTACATAAATAAATTTTACTTACTTACTTACTTGCTCTTCCTTTGTGTCTTGTAGATCTGTTTCAGCCAGTCAGCATGAAGCCCTCACCTGTGGCTCAGGTGTGCTGGAGAGGAGCTGGAGGGGGCTTGTGAGTGTTGGACTGAGTGGGTTCAACAAACATTTGAATAAATGTGGTAAAGCATGATGTTGAAAGAGACGCTCACATGGTCAAAGTGGCTTAAATGTGACACCTAGTGGACTGGTTTGGTACTACAACACCATCCACTGCTGGCTTGTTTCTCTTTGCAAATTTTGCATACTTGTATACTTATATTATTTGTATTGTACTTGTATTGTAACTTGTGTTATTTGTTGTGTTATTTTTTTCTAAAATATGATTTTTTCTCTTCTAATGTTGATAGTTATACTTTTTTTTAGTTTTTAGCTCTTGTGCAGTTTCTCAACAACCTGCTGCTATGACACAACATCCATCTATCTATCTGTTTAGCTCTGGGCAGCTTGTTTGTCCAGACTCTGGCATTCTTGGCCTGGTCGAGGGAAATGTAACACGCATGGGACTGAAGCAGGGGAAACCACACCTGAAAGTGTCGGAAATGAATTCTCTCCACATAAATGTAAGGTTAAACATGAACAACATCACTGCCACCACCCCCGGGAAAATGATATTGTCCTGCATATCAGATATTTGGGGGAATGCGCTGCAATAACTTTCCAAAAAAGCATCCGAAAAAACAGCATTGCTTTCACCAATAAGAGATGACCTGGGACTCATGTGATCCATTCCATGGTTGACCTCGTTCTTCCTGACCTTGCATGTG
The DNA here is from genome assembly GCF_902150065.1 of Myripristis murdjan. Taxonomy (NCBI): domain Eukaryota; kingdom Metazoa; phylum Chordata; class Actinopteri; order Holocentriformes; family Holocentridae; genus Myripristis; species Myripristis murdjan. The sequence continues at coordinate 3,607,401 of NC_043991.1, read as the reverse complement.
AATTTGCATAGCTGTGTGAAGATGAACACAGATTTTTATAGCCAAAACACTAATATTCAGGTAAAAAAAGAGTAATTGTTTGGACATTTGTATGTAAATTTTGTGATGTGGTCTCAATTTTTAATTCTTCTCTCTTAATGCGACGTCTTACAGGTCGAGTTAAAACTTACCCCGGTAGTGAGGTAGTGGAACTTCTTGTATTTGATATCAATAAATGAATTCTGTGATATGGTTGAGAAGTTGGAAACACTGCTATTTATAGTACACAAATAAGGGAACTTGTGGAAAAAGAACAAAAATTCTGCAAATTATAGTTCAAGGATTCAATGATTTTATTTGTCATGACCTTGCATGTGAATTTGCATAGCTGTGTGAAGAAGAATGCAAATTTTATAGCCATGACACTAATATTCAGTTAAAAAGGTAATTGTTTGGACATTTGCATGCAAATTTTGTGATGCGGTCTCAGTTTTTAATTCTTTTAATTCTTCTCTCTTATTGTTAAAACTTACCCCGGTGGTGGGGTAGTGGAACTTCTTGTATTTGATATCAGCTAATGAATTCAGTGTTATAGTTGAAAACTGTTATTTATAGTACACAAATAAGGGTACTTAGTGTGGAAATTGTAGGGCTCAAACACAAAAATTCTGCAAGTTATAGCTACTGAGACAAAACGTGTTACAGCCATCCCAAACTGTGTGTGTGTGTGTGTGTGTGTGTGTGTGTGTGTGTGTGTGTGTGTGTGTGTGTGTGCAGTCCTCTTGTGCATGTTGTAATCGGTCTCCAGGAAGTGGAGTTTGTTCAGGAACTTTCCGGTCACTGACACAGCTCTCCGCCGGGTGGAGGCCTCGCTCAGGGACGCTGACATCACCTCACGGCTTCAGGACCGCTCCCCGTGTGTCGGGCTGCTTCCTGTCTTTGCCTCGAGTCGACAGCAGATGTCAGCAACGTTCAGGGATACAGCAGTGACAAGAATCTCTGCACAGTTTACTGGAGGTCAAATCAGGCATCTGAGAAAATAAAATGTGTTATTTTCCTTTTGTTTTTGACAGAAAAGCAAAGTCTTTGTGACCATGAACAACAAACAAATGCCCATTAAATCAATGTTGAGAACACCAATGACAAAATCAAGACACAATGAGCCGTAAAATCCACACTGAATAATGAACAGACAGATGATTTCCAGATTTAAAAGACAGCGAGAGCGAGTCAATAAAACCAGAGGAGCAGATGAAGAGGTGGGTGTAGTTTTGGTGATGAAGAGGAGGCTGTGGCCGGTCGAGTCTGCCTCACTGATGTGGCGTCTCAGTCCGTCACACTCTGAACCAGACTGACGCCTCTTCACTGAAACTAAAAATGAACTTGTTTTAAATACTTTTTGAAGTAAGCCAGCGGTTCTCAAATGGGGGAAGTTCTGCAGGAGGTACATGAGATTTTTTCTGTTATAAATATTGCTTTAAAAAATATCAGTCATGCATAATTCCCAAAATAACAAGCCTATGCTATAATGAGTAAATTTAAATGTAAGTTTGATAACCTTGACCAGACAAAAATGCAGCGATACAGCTGGAAACGAGGAGGAAGAAGAGAAGAAGAGCCAATAAAATCTCCTCAGTCACTGACGGAGCTGGATTGTTTTACTTGGCTGAAAAAATATTTCAAAGGTGGTACATTATTGAAAAAGGTTTGAGAACCACTAGGTCAGATGAGCTTAAACTCCCAAATATAAACTGAAAGGCTTGCTTCAATAAACAAAAAATTGTCAAATCAAATTGTGTTACACAATAAATAAAGATTTTCAGTCTGGTTTGGTTTTATTTTATCATGTATTTCCCCATTTCTCAAAAAGGGGTACACATACCCCTCATGGTATGCAGAGGTACTACAGGAGGTACATGAGAGAAATCCAAAAGCTGAAAAATATAACAATAAATAATGGACGTATTCCAGTATTTTTATTACCTTTAATATCCAAACTTAGATAACAATGGTAAGATTTTTAATTGTGAAATAAAACTATACTCATAAAATAAAACTGAAGTGTTTAAAAGTTGCAAGCAGCGCAGAAGAGACAAAAAGTGTGCATTCATTACTTGACCTGCGTCCACGCCCCAAATACGAAAAACGTGCGTCTTGTGGAGAAGAAGCGGTGCGTCCATTTTCAAGGCAAGTGAAACATTTCGTGTTGCCATGGAAACCACACAGACTCCAGTAATAAGATATAGGCGAAGTAATATTTTCAGTGATGAGCATGATGAACATATTTTTCATTTGAGCACGGTTAGCCGAGCTGTCATGCTCATTTGAGTCCATTCTAAACGTCTGATTGACCAATCAGATTGCTCGGTCGTTGTGTTGTATAATAGATATTTCATATGTACGCGCGATGCAATTTCTGCTGCGTTAACTGACCCTTGGCCACGCCAAGGACCTCACCGCACATTACTATCTGTCTGTCTGTCTGCCTGTCTGTCTGTACAAATAGATAGATAGATAGATAGATAGATAGATAGATAGATAGATAGATAGATAGATAGATAGATTTAAAAAAATTTTAAACTTTTTCGCCGGCACGGGGACTGCCGGGGGCGAGTAGTAGCACAGGGATGCAGGCGGGAGCTGCTGAATTTTCCCATGATTCCGATGAGGACGTGAACGCAGCACCAGTGAAAGTGAAAGTTTGGTTGAAGGTTTGGACGAGACGAGCCGCGACCAGGAGGCTCATCATCATCATTAATGTTGGACTTGTGTCTCAGTGTCCTGATCTAGAAGAGCTGCACACGTTCGGACGTCAGGAGAGGATTTCTGTTTCATATCTGACTTCAAGTCCAAGAAGAAAGAATGAAGCAAAGAAAGAGAGGAATAAAGAAAGAAACTTCCGCTTCTGCTGTGAGTCTCTGACGCCATTTTCGAGCAACATTTTTCGCTGTTGAGTTCATCTGTTAGAAATAAATTTAAAAAGTAAAGCAGTGATCATTTTCTTTGTGATGATGAAAAAAAAAATCTCATCAGGCGGTAAAAACTAATGTTAGCCAGTTCTATACGTCAGACAGCACGTTTTTAAAGCCGTTTAATTCCGTTTATTCCACAGGAAATACAGACTGATCTATATGTATGAAACCCGCCACTGGAAATGGACAAATGAATAAATTAATTAATAAAAAAAATGCAAATCTATTAATAGTTTTCAAAGTGAGGAGGCCCCCCTGTGTTCCCAGGGCCCTGAACAGGCCTGTAGCTTTTTTTTTCCCAGCCTGAACAGAAAGCAAAGTGTTTCCTGTTTGTCAGGGGGAGAACAGGCCTCTGGTCCCTCAACACAGAAAAGAGAATAAGGGCCAAACCTGTGGCGCCTTAACAGGAAAGCATCATCTGCTTTGAAGATTTGATGGAAAGGAGTTTGTGTTTTTGTGCTGAGGCTCTGTTCTCTGAAAACAACAAGAAAAAGACATGAAGGGAACACGGTGCGCCTCCAAAACTACTGAAAGAAAGATTTGCAGGTTTCATGACGACACCAGGATTTGCTGGTGAGCGCAGCGTCTGGAACGCAGCCTCTGGATTGGAACAGAAACAGGAAACATGTCCATGAGCTTTGCTGCATTCACACTCTTTCATTTGTGCTTTCCTAAAGTGAATTTGTGCTTCACAGATTATTTGTGAATCTGCATTTATTTGTGCAGATCATCAGCGGCTCCCGGCTCCTTTACAAAGACCAAACGCTGCAGGCATGAAACTGGTCGCCATGACAAATTCAAATTAAAATGTCAAATTTCACTGTAAGGTTTGGGCCTCACTGTGTGTGTGTGTGTTTCAGTGTGTGTAGTATTAACCCTCTATCACCTGCATAAATTCACTGTATTACTTTCTGAGACATGGGGGGGAAATAATACAGCAAATAATTAGCAAGATGTTAATAACATGTAATAAAATTACATGAGATCCATATAAAGAATGACCAAAAAATAATAATAATATTAAAATAAAAAGTACATACATATGCAAAATAACAGTATTTGAAATGAAGAAGAAAAAAACAACAAAAACCTTATTATAAATATACACTTAATATAAAATAGCAACAACAAAACTGATGTTTCAACAAAAATATGTTGAAACACACATTATTTATGTGACTCATACAGTTAATGCCTGTTGTCCATTAGGAAACTAGAACATTAACTCATATATCATCCCTTTGGTGTGTGTGTGTGTGTGTGTGTGTGTGTGTGTGTGTGTGTGTGTGTGTGTGTTTGCACCTCTTAGACTGACTTAAAGCAGAAGATGAGTGACTGTGTGGAGGAAGAGGAGGGCAGAGCGGCGTCTGCAGTGTCCAGCTGTCTGTCCATGAAGAGTGACTGGTCTAAAGATGAACCTCTAAGATTCAGTGCTGAACCTGGACCTTCAGACACAAAGTAAGACAGCTGTTAGAGTGCAGTGTGTGTTCACTGTTTTCCTGTGAAATGTCTTTGTGGCACATGGAGAAAGTAGACGTGACACCAAAACTGATGCTTCAGATCATGAGCCACATCCGCTCTTTTAGCTGGACCCCCCCTCACAAAAAAATGTGCGACCAAATCATGAGCTTCTGTGAGCGACTGGGAAAGCTGGGAGCACCAGTGCTGCCAGTGGAAAAGTTAGTCTGGAGCCCTGATTTACAAGAACTAATAACATGTTTCAAACATTTGTGTTTCCAGAGGTTCCTACCACAGAGCAGAGTCTGCAGTGTCCAGCTGTCTGTCCATGAAGAGCGACTGGTCTAAAGATGAACCTCTAAGATTCAGTACTGGACCTGGACCTTCAGACACAAAGTAAGACAGCTGTCAGACTGTGAGCCTGATGGAATATGATGACATGAGATTATGGGACGCGTTTTTTTTTTCTGCAGACCTACGTACACCCTGTGACGTACGGTCGCTCGTCTACCTGTTGTGGTGTTTTAAAAGGAGCAGCAGTAGATCCAGATCCAGCATGATCCAAACTTTCCAAACAATTTGAAATGAACTGATGAGAAGATGTGATCACAACAGCAGTTCTTTTAAAAATGACGCTGCCGGCACAACAACTGGACGTGACGCCGGAGGGGCGAAATGACAGACATGATGTAGTTTGGCGGACCAATCATAGCTCTTGTTGTCAGGGGGGGGCCTGCGTTTGGGGCTACGGGCGGTCTGCGTAGTTACTATTTTTCGGAGGTGCGCGGCAGGGCTCTGCGGCAGTCACACAACCTCCGTCAGCTCCGCACAACCCCCATATGCCTTGCAAACGCAGAAGCATAAATCGGCCTTTAGAGTGCAGTGTGTGTTCACTGTTTTCTTGTGAAATCTGTTTGTGGTGCATGGAGAAAGTAGACGTGACCCCAAAACTGATGCTTCAGGTCATGAGCCACATCCGCTCTTTTAGCTGGACCCCCCCCTCACAAAAAAAGGCTGTGACCAAGTCATGAGCTTCTGTGAGCGACTGGGAAAGCTGGGAGCACCAGTGCTGCCAGTGGAAAAGTTAGTCTGGAGCCCCGATTTACAAGAACTAATAACATGTTTCAAACATTTGTGTTTCCAGAGGTTCCTGCCACAGAGCAGAGTCTGCAGTGTCCAGCTGTCTGTCCATGAAGAGCGACTGGTCTAAAGATGAACCTCTAAGATTCAGTACTGGACCTGGACCTTCAGACACAAAGTAAGACAGCTGTCAGACTGTGAGCCTGATGGAATATGATGACATGAGATTATATAGCAGAGCAAGTAGTGAGGAGATCAAGACAAGAGACTGCAAAGAGAGAAATGACTGCTCCCTGCTCTGCAATCCAGCTGTTCAACCAAAACACATCTGGGTCTGTGCTGTTTTCCACAAACTATGATGCTGTTTGATGTTTTGCACCAAAACACCTGAGAACATTTCCACGTGCACCTGCACTCACAAGTTCTTCACACACCTGAGTCTGAAGTTTAGATTCACATTGACTGACAGATCTAATCTCTTGTAAAAATACTTCATTATTCAAAAGTACATTTTCATTTCAACATCAAGGTTCAAGGTAAAAAAAAAAAAAAAAACAAGGTTCAACACATTGCTGTATTATTTTCACAATGCATTGTAAGGTCATGAGAGGTTACCAGGGCAGGCTTAGGATGAGGCAGTGCAACAAAACTGGATACACAAGGCAAAGTCCGTTACAAACCCACAGTGGTTATTTATTTCTCATATTCCAGGTAATATAGGTGACTCAGGTAAAGCTGGTAGCTCCAAACATTATCCAAACTCCAACATAAAGTGCTCCTATGGGGTAAAACAGTAATCAAATCTTTCTTCTAATTGTCACAACAATCCAACTTAAAGTGTCCACTTTCCTGTATTGGTGGGCTTTGCAACAGTTTCCTTTGTTCTGTAGTTTCCTCCAGGCCTGGCTGCCAAACTCCTTCCAGCCGGCTGCTCTCTGTCCTCCTGCTCTCTCTCCCCCCTGTTCTGCTCCACCTCAGGGCTCTTTGTCCTCTCTCAATCAGGTGGCTTAAACACCTGCACCTGTCGGAGTGGTGAGGCATTGTGGGGAATGTAGTTTGTGGTCTGGCGGCCATTTTGGGATGTCGCTGCTGATCCTGGATGGGAATGTAGTGTCCCTCCACTACATGTCCCCTGGCGATGCCACACATCCCTCTCCCCAGGCCTGCCGTCCTCGGCAGGGTAAATGAGGACCAGAAGGCCTCACGTCGGGACAGGGCATCAGCATTTCCATGGCTCCGTCCGGGTCTGTGAATGACAGAGAAGTTATAAGGCTGGAGGCTTAGAAACCACCTAGTCACTCGGCTATTTGTCTCCTTGTTTTTAGCCATCCACTGTAAAGGGGAATGATCCGTCACCAGAGTGAACCTTCGTCCCAGCAGGTAGTATTTCAGAGTTTCTAGGGCCCATTTTAAGGCCAAACACTCTTTTTCAACAGTGGCGTAGTTTCTCTCCCTAGGCAGCAGTTTTCGACTCAAGTATAAGACTGGGTGTTCCTCACCTTCCTTGAGCTGGGACAGCACAGCGCCCAGACCCACCTCAGAGGCGTCCGCCTGGACCACAAACTCCCTGCTGAAATCAGGAGCGGTAAGGACTGGTTTGGAACACAAGGCTCTCTTCAGGTTGCCAAAGGCTTCTTCTGCTGCTGAGGTCCACTTCACCATCCGAGAGTGTTTTTTGGTAGTTAGCTCTGTGAGGGGGGCAGCTATCATAGAAAAATCAGGGATGAACCGTCTGTAATAATTAGCCAGGCCCAAAAAGGATCTCACCTGCTTCTTAGTTGATGGTTTTGGCCAGTCTTGGATGGCATATAGTTTTGCCTCCTGGGGTTTGACCAGGCCTCGTCCAATGGTGTACCCCAAGTAGTTTGTTTCACTGAAGGCCACCTTGCACTTCTTGGGGTTCGCCGTCAAGCCCGCTTGTCGGATTGACTCCAGGACCTTTTGTACTCGAGGCAAGTGGCTCTCCCAGTCTGGGCTCTGAATGACATCATCATCTAAATAGGCGGAAGCATAGTCTTTATGTGGTTTCAGTACCTGATCCATCAAGCGCTGGAAGGTGGCCGGAGCTCCCGACAGACCAAAGGGCATCACTCGGTACTGCCACAGGCCCCCAGTTGTGGCAAAGGCAGTCTTCTCCTTCGATTCTGCAGACAAGGGAACCTGCCAGTACCCCTTTGTGAGGTCGAGGGTGGTTATAAACCGTGCATTGCCAAGGCTCTCAATTAGCTCATCCACCCTAGGCATGGGATAAACATCAAATTCAGATACTTCATTTACTTTTCTGAAGTCATTACAGAAACGTACCGTGTTGTCCGGTTTGTCTGTCAGGACGATGGGGCTTGCCCAGGCACTTTTGGATTCCTCGATTACCTTCAATTCCAACATCTTCCTTACCTCCTCCGCAATCAGCTTCTTGCGGGCCTCAGGGACCCGATATGGTTTCTGGTTCACTGTTTTGCCTGGCTGAGTGCGAATCTCATGTTCCACCAGGTGTGTGCAGCCTGGGAGGGATGAAAAGACGTCTTGGTTACCATCCACTAGCTCCTTTGCTTGCTGCAGTTGATGAGGGGAGAGGTCTGGGCCAAACTGCACTTTGTCCTGCGCCGGTTCTTCGGGCTCTCTAGGGGAAAGACAACTGAACAAGGCCTCTCTGTCATGCCATTTCTTTAGGAGGTTTACATGGTAAATTTGCTCACCTTTCCTCTTCCCCGGTTGCCGTATTTTGTAGTTGACTTCTCCCACCTTCTCAATTACTTCAAAGGGTCCCTGCCAGGTAGCTAAGAACTTGCATTCCACCGTGGGGACCAACACTAGGACTCTATCTCCTGGTTGGAACTCTCGGGGCTGGGCTCCTCTGTTGTAAGCTGCACTCTGATCCCGTTGCGCCTTCTCCATGTGCTCCTTCACGATGGGGATCACTGCAGCCATCCTATCCCGCATCGCACTTACATGTTCAATCATGGTACGATGGGGACAAGGTTGCTCCTCCCAAGCCTCCTTGGCTATGTCCAGAAGACCCCGGGGTCTGTGGGAATATAGCAAGTCAAAGGGTGAGAACCCAGTGGATGACTGAGGAACTTCTTACCGCAAACAGGAGATAGGGGAGGAGCTGGTCCCAATTCCGTCCATCTTTGTCAATAGCCTTCCTCAGCATGGCTTTGAGAGTTTTGTTAAATCTCTCCACTAGCCCATCCGTCTGAGGGTGGTACACCGAGGTCCTCACCTGCTTCACTTGCAAAAAAACACATAAGTCCCTGATGACTTTGGACATAAAAGGGGTCCCTTGGTCAGTGAGAATCTCTTTTGGTATCCCTACCCGGCTGCTGAAGAGGAACAGTTCTTTGGCAATTTGTTTAGCATTGGCTTTTCGTAAAGGTATGGCTTCTGGATACCGGGTAGCATAGTCTACTATGACTAAGATGTACTGATGGCCTCGGGCACTCTTGGGGAGGGGACCCACAATATCCATTCCCACCCTCTCAAAGGGAGTTTCTATTATTGGCAAAGGAATGAGGGGACTCCTGTAAGTCTGTTTGGGGGCTTTAATCTGGCACTCTGGGCAACTGCGGCAATAATTCTCTACTTCCTTGTGAACTCCTGGCCAAAAGAACCTCTGCAGTACTCTCTCCTTTGTTTTCTCGACCCCCAAGTGGGCCCCCAGTAAGTGGGTGTGGGCTAAACGTAGAACTGTGGAGCGATGTGGCCTGGGGACCAGGAGTTGCTCAGTGACTGTATCATTACTTTTTACTATTTGATACAAGAGGCCATTCTTTACTGCCAAGTGGGGGTATGACGGAGCTAACCTGGTTCCCACCAACTTCCCCTCTAGGACCTGGACATTTCTTAATGCATTACTAAGAGTGGGGTCCTGTAACTGAGCTGTTCCGTACTGACCTTTGAGCAGGGGCAGCTCTCCCGGTCCCCCTAGGTCCTCGTCACTGGCGCCTGGAAGGTGTTCGGAGTCCCCCGATTCTCCGGGTGCTGCCTCCGTCCCACTAGAGTCCACTGCCAATCCCTCTGCTAACACCTGTGTGCCAGGACCAGACTTGGCAACATTAACCAAGGCATTACCCGTTTTTCGGCTGTGGAGCCTTCGCCTCCGGGGTTCCCTCTGGCGTCTCTTCTGGGCTTCCCTCCACAGCTTATCGAAGGCAGGACAGTCACGACCAATCAAGACTGGAACTGGAAGGGTCTTGATTACTCCCACCTTGACATTAAAGGAGCCCTTAGTTGTGGTTAGCTTCACCATGGCAGTGGGATACTCCCGGGTGTCTCCATGGACGCAAACCACTGGAACTGTATGACCCTGGGCGGGGAAGGAGTCCTCCAACATGGACTCCTGAACCAAGGTCTTGGCGCTTCCAGAATCCAGCAGTGCCTCCACATCCCGCTGATTAATGGTTACTGGGCACGTCGGCCGACGGTCTTCACTTTCTCCCAGGAAGGCAGCGAAGTGGACCTGTGGGCCACTGGTGGACTCCGCTGTGGGCATCGGCTCATCAGGCTTCTCACACTGCCATGAGATATGGCCCAACTCTCCACACCGGTAACACTGTCGGGACGCTGAGTTCGGGGACCCTCTTGGCTGGCCTGTCTGGCTACCCCCCCTTTTTGGCGGGCTAGACTGAGGGGTGTCTGGTTTAGTACATTTTTGGCGAAGCCCACTGGGTCGAGCTTGGGCAGGGACAACAGGCTCTTTACGGGAAGGGCGAAGCATATCTGATGCAGCTTGATACTGCTCTACGGCTTCTACTAATTCCATGGCTGTCGTTAATTTCTGGTGACTTATTATCTTTTTGGCCTCGTAAGGCAGAGCTCTTAGATAACGGTCCATGACCAGGGTTTCTACAATGGCAGCGGGGCTTTTCTTGTCTGGTTCGAGCCATTTTTTGGTTACTCGAATCAATTCATGCATTTGGGAACGGGGCGTTTGCCCATTTTGGAAGGACCAATTATGATAGCGTTGAGCCATACTAAATTTGGTAAGGCCATGTCGGCTCAAATCTCATCTTTGAGTATATCATAATCTTGAGCAATGTCGGCCTCTAAATCTTGAAATGCGTTGAGGGCCTCACCAGAGAGGAAAGGAGCCAAGAGTCCAACCCATTGTGCCTTCGGCCACCCCTCGCGAGCGGCTGTAGCTTCAAAGGCATGGAGGTAAGCCTCCACGTCATCTGTCCCTCCAAATTTAGGGATGAAATCCCCTGCTTTGGGCTTCACCCTGGCTGACTGTCGAAGCTCCTGTTCCTTCAGTTGGTTAGCCTTTATTTGTTGCTGTAATAGGGCGGCATTGGTTTCTTGCTGCGCCCTCTGAGTCTCCAACAGCACCTGCATCATTTGCTCCATCCCGGTTTGATGGTCGTTTGTGTGAAGGGCCGAAAACAGTTGAGTCAGGCTTTCAATATCTTCACCCCCGGTCATACGCACTTAAGCCTCAGTGCCCGCATTCTCCACCATCTGTAAGGTCATGAGAGGTTACCAGGGCAGGCTTAGGATGAGGCAGTGCAACAAAACTGGATACACAAGGCAAAGTCCGTTACAAACCCACAGTGGTTATTTATTTCTCATATTCCAGGTAATACAGGTGACTCAGGTAAAGCTGGTAGCTCCAAACAATATCCAAACTCCAACATAAAGTGCCCCTATGGGGTAAAACAGTAATCAAATCTTTCTTCTAATTGTCACAACAATCCAACTTAAAGTGTCCACTTTCCTGTATTGGTGGGCTTTGCAACAGTTTCCTTTGTTCTGTAGTTTCCTCCAGGCCTGGCTGCCAAACTCCTTCCAGCCGGCTGCTCTCTGTCCTCCTGCTCTCTCTCCCCCCTGTTCTGCTCCACCTCAGGGCTCTTTGTCCTCTCTCAATCAGGTGGCTTAAACACCTGCACCTGTCGGAGTGGTGAGGCATTGTGGGGAATGTAGTTTGTGGTCTGGCGGCCATTTTGGGATGTCGCTGCTGATCCTGGATGGGAATGTAGTGTCCCTCCACTACATGTCCCCTGGCGATGCCACAGCATTTACAGAACCTGACAACTCTCTGGAAAAAAATATTGTTTCTAACTTTGGCTAAATTTTTAGCTTTTTTTTCACCTCTGACCTCCAGATGTGTGAATGAAAATGGGTTCTCTGGGCAGCCACGGCTCTCCCCTTTGCAGACACGCCCACCTTCTGCTAATCCCATGCAGTTTGGGCCCCAAAGCCTGCAGTCCACATGTGTTCTTGTGGCCTGTTGTAAAATGGTGTGTGTGTGCAGACTGGGGCCTAAACAGTCTTGAAGCTGCATCAGTTGGCTTTGACTGGAAAGCTGAGACTCTTGTGGATTCAATGAGCCACATTTGATTCCTGTGTGATGATGTTGGCCCCCATAGCAGCCATTTCACTGCAGGCAGAGACTTTTGTCAAACTGGACGTCGCTGGAGAAAATGACCTTTAGTGACCTCTAGGAGAATCACAGCCTCATCAAACTTTACAGACACAAACTAGAGAGCGAGGCCATTCAGAGGAGCTCTGCTTCTCCAGCTGGACTGACAGTGAGGGCCAGTTTCTGACACATTTCCACAACGAGGATAAGAGGATACTTCAGAATCGCAATATGTATCGATCGGCTCCCAGGTGTCATGATAGTATCGATCAGGAGATAAGCATATTGTCCCAGCCTGAGGGCCCTATCTTGTGCCACCCGCTATCCGCTGCCACTACCCGCTACCCGCAAATTGCGGATTTAGGAACTTCCGCTATCCCTAAACGGTATCTTGCGCCACCCGCTACCCGCTATCCGTTATGCCGACTCCGTCATTTGCGCCTGGAGGTGTGTCCGTGGGCGTGTTTCATGCGCTATCCCTAAAGTTGCTATCTTGCGCACACACTTTAGGGATAGCGGATAGCGGGCGGTCCTGATCACCCGCTATCCGCTATCCCTAAAGTTTGGGCTGTTAGGAGAGCGCGCCCAGGCGGCTTCAATGCACGCCCCGACGGAGCCTCGCCACGCACACGGTCGGACTGATACCGGGACGCCGCCGGAATGGACTGAGTATATTACTCATATAGACTGTTTAGAGGAAAGACTGTTTTAATTGGACACTTACGCCAGCACGTTTTATTGTTTTATCATAAGCCAGCAGCTGTGCTATATTTTTATTTTTAATATTTTATTAAATCTACCTTGTCAGTAAATTAGTTTACACATAGTTCCACCTCTGCCTCTTGTGTGTGTGTGGTGTGACCCGGGGATTTTACTCAATCAGTACAACCTTGTGACACGTCCACTTGGACACATGTGGCTCCACCTCCCGAATTAACTCGCCTATAATATAATATATAATATGTATATAAAGCCAACTTGCTTTAGCCTCAGTTGAACCCCTGAGAAAATCTACCTCCCTCTCTCCATCGCGGGTTTAGGATTTAGGATTTAGGATAGCGCAGCCTGCCCTTAAAGGCAATGGCACCTGGCACACTGATTGGTGTAACTGGCGGAACGCCCAAAACACGCCTATGCATAATATAGCGGGTAGCGCAGGTGTTTTGCGGATAGCGGGAGGTGCACAAGATAGCAACTTTTTACGGGGGAACGCCTCTTCCTAAATCCTAAATCCGCAAATAACGGGTTTAGGGAGTCTGCCGCAAGATAGGGCCCTGAGTGTTTTAATACCTGACTTCTGGTCCTGGAAGCAGACAGGAGCACTGGAACCCAGCATAAAAACCCACTTGGATGTGGAGGGGATTCAGACATTTGTTATGGGGTCTAAGGCTGAACGATTTTAGGAAAAGATCTAATTGCGATTTTTCTGGCCGATATTGCGATTTCGATTTTATTTGCGATATTTGTTCAAATCAAGCTTCAGTGCAATATTCACCATGTACAATTTAAAACATGACAGAAAATAAATTACATTATACCATCAAAAAATTAAATGCTGTTTACTCTAATGTAAAGAGGAATAATAAAAAGGTAAGAATTGCTTCCAACATGTATATATGGCCAAGAAACATGCATTTACATTGTTTAAAGTCCTTGACTAACAGCAGCTGTTACAACTGAAGAACTAAAAGAGCCACATTTGACTGTCTTATTTTTAAAAAGTAGTGCAAAAAATCCGTAATTGTGTATCGTTAAAAAATGTAATAAAATACAAAACAATTTTAAAAAACGATGTTAAATAAGTAATAACACTCCACATTTTTCAGTTCTGTTACAACTTTTTCCTCACACTCGGCGTACAGCTGTGGGATGGCAGCCTGGCTGAAGGAGGTGTTGGAGGGAATCATAACTTCTGTCCAGCGTGCAGAGGAGGTTTTGAAATCCGTCTCTGCTGACCGTGTTAACAGACACCATGTATTTAGCAATGTAGTGCGTTACAGCAGTCATTATCTCCCGGTGCCTTCGGCTGCTCTTTACATACGGAGTTACAGAGTAAACAGTGCTGTAATTGTAGTCTATTTGCTACAGTGGGCTTGAGCATCACTTTAACTCGACTTTTCCCCGGACTTTTTGGTCACGCATTCGTCATGTAAATGCCTGTGGTCATTTCCAAGGGCCAGTCTAAGTTGGTTGTGTTGTCGCTGGATGTTGCTCGACAGGCTTTGCACAGTACCTGTTTCTGGTGCACATCTGCAGTCCCAAACCTGAAATACTCCCATATGACCGATGTGCTGCTTTTTTGGAATTAAATCCCCTAACTCCACTTCTGGTTCCGCTGAAGCCATTTCAAAACACGTTATTTAGGGACACCATCTTATTGTTAGAGTGTGTATACTGTCGCCTGGACAATGGCCGCTTCTGATTGGTTAGCGTGACCTGTCCACGCGTAGCATGCCGCTTCTGATTGGTGAGCTTGACAGGGCATGACGGCGGGATGGTAGGGAGACGGCATGTATGTGTGAAATAGTTGACACAAGTCAGTCAGGAGCGTTGAAAAAAAAACGCAGTTCAAGATCGCACTGTCTGAAATCGTGATTTCGATCAGAAAACGTTAAATCGTTCAGCCCTAATGGGGTCTTCACTGGAGTTGTACCAATGGTGACTAATCTCAGGGTTAAGTCAAGGGGGTGTCGTCCTCTTTAGCTTGTTGAAAACTTGTTGCAGCGAGTTTCCTCCTCATGCTGTATTGTGGAGATTTTTTGCTTTCAAAAAAAAAATAAATAAAAAAACATGAGCTGTCAAGCTCTTGGATTGCTGTATTTGTCATAATCTGCTGTAAAAACTCAAAGTGGATGTCATGCTGCTTACATGGACATTTAGTCTTGTAAATACTATCTTAATTGCATTAATATTAGAATATTGCAATCCATGTAAATGTAGTCACAGAAAATGACATGAGTCCGTTTATGAGATTTTAAAAAAGATTTTAAGATTTCAGTTAAAACATAATGTTGTCTAAACATAAACAAACTGCTTTCATCTCCGCAGGGACAGGAAGAGCAGTCGAGGTGATGTGAAGGAGCAGCTGTCCTGCTGTGCTTTGTGTCAGGAGCTCCTGAGGGATCCAGTCTCCACCAGCTGTGGACACTGGTTCTGCAGACGGTGCATCACCTCAGACTGGGACCAGTCAGATCCATCAGGAGATCCTGCCTGTCCTCAGTGTGGAAAAAGATCCAGAACAAGACCTGGACTGCAGACACCCAGTCAAACCAGCACAGCTGACGACAGTCTACAGGAGGTTTTAGACGAGCATAAGATCAGTCTGAGGAGGAGATGTGAATTTGTGACAGAAGGAACTGCTGCAGCAGGAAGTGGAACCCCCCTCAACAGGATCTACACTGAGCTCTACATCACAGAGGGACAGAGTGAAGAGGTTAATACCCAACATGAGGTGTGGCAGCTGGAGACAACATCCAAGATGGAGACCCTCAGTGACACTCCAATCAAGTGCCACGACATCTTTAAACCCTTACCTGGCCAGGACACACACATCAGAGTAGTTGTGATGCAGGGCGTTGCTGGCATTGGAAAAACCTTCTCAGTGCAGAAGTTCACTTTGGACTGGGCAGAGGGCTTGGAAAACCAACATGTCAGTGTTGTGGTTCTGCTTTCGTTCCGGGAGCTGAACTTGATCAAAGATGAGCGCTACAGTCTTCTCCAGCTGCTCCGTGTTTTCCATCCAACATTTCAGACGGTCACAGCAGAGAAGCTCGCCGTCTGTAAAGTCGTGTTCATCTTTGACGGCCTGGATGAAAGCAGGTTTTTATTGGATTTCCAGAACAATGAGGTCGTGTCTGATGTCACACAGACATCATCAGTAGACGTGCTGTTGACAAACCTCATCAAGGGGAATCTGCTTCCCTCGGCTCTCCTCTGGATAACTTCCAGACCTGCGGCGGCCAATCAGATCCCTCCTACATGTGTTGACAGGGTAACAGAAGTGCGAGGGTTCACTGACCCCCAGAAGGAGGAGTACTTCAGGAAGAGATCCAGTGATGAGGAGCTGTGCAGCAGAATCATCTCACACATCAAGGAGTCCAGGAGCCTCCACATCATGTGCCACATCCCAGTCTTCTGCTGGATCACTGCTACAGTTCTGGAGCACATGTTGACTACAGACCAGACAGGAGAGCCGCCCAAGAGCCTGACTGACATGTACTCACACTTCCTGCTGGTTCAGACACAGAGGAAGAAGCACAAGTACCATGAGAGACATGACAGGTGGAGGAGGAGTCAGCAGGAACTGATGAAGACTGACAGGGAAGTTCTTCTGAAGCTGGGCAGGCTGGCGTTTGAACATCTGGAGAAAGGCAACCTGATGTTCTACCAAGAAGACCTGGAGGAGTGTGATCTTGATGTCACAGAGGCCTCGGTGTACTCAGGAGTGTGCACAGAGATCTTCAAAACCGAGTGTGTGCTCTTCCAGAAAAAAGTCTACTGCTTTGTTCATCTGAGCATTCAGGAGTTTCTGGCTGCAGTCTACATCTTCCACTGCTACACCAACAGCAACACAGAGGTACTGGCCAGAGTCATGAGAACACGCAACAATAAAGGAGTTGACATTGAGCCATCGTTGGATATCTTCCTGAAGACAGTCATGTCTGAAGCCCTGAAGAGCGAAAATGGTCACCTGGACCTCTTTGTCCGTTTCCTTCATGGCCTCTCACTGGAATGCAACCAGAGGCTCTTAGGAGGCCTGCTGGGTCAGACAGAGAGCAGACCAGAAGACATCCAGACAGCCATCAACAACCTGAAGGAGAAGAGCACCTACAGTGTCTCACCTGACAGAAGCATCAACATCTTCCACTGTTTGATGGAGATGAACGACCTCTCAGTACATCAGGATATCCAAGAGTTCCTGAAGTCAGAGAACAGATCAGAGAAGAAACTCTCTAAGATCCACTGCTCAGCTCTGGCCTACATGCTGCAGATGTCAGAGGAGGTTCTGGATGAGTTGGACCTGAAGGCATACAACACATCATATGAGGGACGACGGAGACTGATCCCAGCTGTGAGGAACTGCAGGAAGGCTCGGTTAGTCCTGATGTGAAATCAACATTATACAAACAGTGTAGAGCTGCTTCCATACCTGACACCATCAGAAATACAATAAAGATATGTAGTTCTCTAAATATTCAGATCAGGGCCGCCCCTGGCCAAATTGGGGCCCTAAGTGGCATTTTTTTTGGAGACACACACCGACACACACACACACCGACACACACACACACACACACACACACACACACACACTTCCCGCTGACCACGCAATCCCAGATGTATAATAGGAATAAAATGACGGCATAACGATATTCCATTAAACTTGACAAGCTCTATTAGTAAGAACAAAGTACTGTAAGTGGAATACGCAGCACTGTATGAGTCAACTAAAAAAATAACTTCAAACTAGAATAAATAAATAGATATGAGTCTCAAATAGTCATCAATTTCAAAAAAAAATATTTTAACAAAAGATGTTTTCCTAAAAAAAAAAAAAAAAAAAAAGGAACTTCAACCTGGCAAATATCTGAAAACAGGTCAGTGAAATAAACAAGCATGTGTGTTACAAATTAAATAAATTCAATTCAGATAGCCTTAAATTGATCTTCTTTATTGATGCATAGATTGATAGGCTATAAACTTAAGCTAATATATGACCACCAGCTGGTCAATTTACCACTCCTTTTTCACAGAGGTGAACGTACAGTATGTCTGGGGAAAATCACATGGAGAGAAGCAAATCTGAGTCACACAGTCCCTCCAGTGGTTTTTATCTGCACCTGCACCACCAAGAAAAAAACATTACAACACCTGCACCGGCACCTTACGAGTCCAAAAGGCAAAGAAACTTTCCAGCTACAGCAGTGCACTGACATAGCTTGTGTAACAAAGCGAAGAGGTGCCACTCTGCTCTATTTTCACTGGCTAACAGCAGCACACTGGCTTAGCTTGTCTATTCAGAGAAGAGGTTTCACTTTGGCTTATTTTTCAATCTATGTTATCACAGGCATACTACTGCTCATTCATTGGTAGTTGAATTGTTAGGTCTGTTTGATAAGTAATTTACATTTTTAAAACAAATAATAATTTAACGTAACAGACCACTGATGTAAGAGACTGCATGGTCCTAAACATCGTCATTCGTAAGTTCATGTGAATAGCCTGTACGTACAATGGTCAACACTCGGTCAACAATCTTTTAAGTTAAATGTGTGCATGCATTGACCCAACATCAACCCTCAGGTGAAATAATTACTGATGCATCCTCTTGTCATTTTTGTTCAATCATTAATAACATATCATTTTCACCTTTTATTGCTAGAACAACGTAATCGTTAAATAAATAAATAAAGTGTTGTTTATTTGTTACCTCAGTTAATTTAAGGTAATTTCTATTTCATTTGTATGCATTTTAGTCATTAACATTAAGAACACACTATTTTTTGGTAGTAAAATAAGAGTGAAAGGTAAAAAAAAACGGAATTCCCAAAAATTAAAACGTAAAAAAGGGAAATTCCAAAAATTAAAACGGCAAAAAAAATAAAACGGATTTTATAGGGCCCTAATAGCAGCTCACCCCTAAAATACTTCAAAATCAGACTTTTTGCTGTGTAATTGAACTTGAGCATCAGGTTTCTACTGCTTGGTTTCTTCTGATATTATACATGAAGCACCTTTCAAAAATTTGTATCCTGTAATACAATTTAATATTACTATAATATAACACTATATAAACACAAGAAAATCACAGACTTGACATTTAATCTGAAATTACAGATTTTCTGGCTGTCAACTCTCAGAGACTCACTGGGAAACCGTGGCCTCGGCTCTGAAGTCCAACCCCCATCTGACAGAGCTGGACCTGAGTGAGAACCAGCTGCAGGATTCAGGAGTGAAGCTGCTGTCTGCTGGACTGGAGAGTCCAAACTGCAGACTGAAGACTCTCAGGTCAGACTGCACTTTTTAATGATGTGTGAACATGTAATATTCTGTTAGCTGAACAGGAGTTTTACAGGCTTACATCTCAAATTGTTGTCAAACTGTATTTTCACAAAATCCTTGTGTGTTGAAGTGAAAAACTGTGAACGTCAGTGATGACAGTGTACATTATTCCAAGATGCAGGGGTCCAAATGGCCTCCGTCTGTGGGAATCTGATATTTATTGTGGTAATTAATGAACACAGTCGACTGTCACCATGTTTTTGACTGAATATCATGATATCCATATTGTGAGGATATTGTTAGGATAACTGGTTGGTGCTTTCATGAAAGTGTAAATTAGTGCTAAACAGTCATTAGTAATATGGATATGATGAGCGAGCAGGCTGAGGCCAATAACAGAGCAGCGAGGAGCGTCTAATAAGTTGAGAAAACTGCATCCCTTTACTGTAATGCAGCCTTTAAAAGCAGGAGAGGACAACACTGATGCCTTAAGATATTACCATATCCCAAATCCCACATCATATCTAATGTCAAATCACAGTATCCATATTATATCAATATATTGATGGGCCCACCTCTACTGCCATCACCTGGTCAGTCTGTTGAAATGCTCATAACTTTGGCCCTGATTGGTCAAGAGACTGGGTGCTGGTGTCATGTGATGCAGAAGCTCTTGTTCTCCAGTTTTACTCTGAGAAGATGGTAGACTGAAGGCATCTGAGGACTTTTCACTGAGCCATTCATTTGTTATTTATGGACGTACCTATGGCTGTTTTCATGTCTCCCGTATTTAGCACTGAATTTGAATTATTTTGGATCTTTTATCATTTCCTGCTTTCATTGTCTGTTTATTTGTGTTTTTAATATTTTGAAGTCTTTTCATTCCAGGTGTTATATTTATCTTTTCATTGACTCTGATGGTTTTGTAAAGCACTTTGGAACTTTGCTTTAAAGATGCAATACAAAGTACTACTTAGTACTATCAATATTATTATTATTAATATAATAGATATATTAACTATTTCATTGGTTTGTCTTTCCTTTTTCAATATTTTGAAAAATCTCTGACTGATAAATATCCAAAACACTGGAAATTATAGCTACATATTTTATTCTTTATTCAGATTGAGGCGCTGCAGGTTGTCAGAGAGCAGCTGTGATTCTCTGGCCTCGGCTCTGAAGTCCAACCCCCATCTGACAGAGCTGGACCTGAGTGAGAACCAGCTGCAGGATTCAGGAGTGCAGCTGCTGTCTGCTGGACTGGAGAGTCCAAACTGCAGACTGAAGACTCTCAGGTCAGACTGCACTTTTTAATGATGTGTGAACATGTAATATTCTGTATAGGTTTATTTATTTATTTACAGGGTTTCCCCCAGGATTTTTACGACCAAATGTCCCGTTGGCCGGGACATTTGGTCCCGGCCAACGGGACCAAATGTGTTAGAATGTAACAGAAACACAGAGTTTGGTTCGGACCCATACACACTTTATTTACATTGCTACATATTGCAAGACTGTATTATTGGCAGTGTGCAGCCTGGCTGAGAGCACTTCATCTTTCTTTTTTTTTTTTTGAAAAAGAGCTCTAAGGCTCTATTGTAGTTCAACTCAGCCAGAGGTGGCCCATTGATGCTGAGCAGCATGCATGCTGCCAGATGGTCCCCCTGCAGCCTGTTCCTCAGGTCTGTCTTCACCTACACATAAATGCAATTTAAAGTGAGTGGAACTTGGTAAATTGAGAAAAACCAAACCATCTCTGACTTACAGTTTACTATTAACCAAATGGCTAAAAACGGCCCTGCCTCGAGGTAGGGACTCGGAGCGGCCCCAAAAACTCCCGGGTGGAGCAGCGGCTTGGGGTTTACCTGGTGCTGACTGGATTTACTCTCGGTGCGATGTGGCGTCAACAGAAAGCAAACAGCCGGGCGCTAGGCGTCCCTAGCAACACGGCCAACACTACCAAGCTAACGCTAACGTGCTAGCTAACGTTAGCTAACAGTAACAACACACTTTTTAGTCGGCATTTTTAGGGACGCTAACGTTTGCTTTAGGGAACGTTAGCTAACGCTAACAACAGGCTTTTTTAACAACACGCATTTTGATGCCCCGGTCATGGTCGCTCAGCCTCCCGGTAACTTTACAGGAACGTCCTCTCACTCGGCCTCTCAGTGGAGACACGGCAGGTGAGAGGGCCGAGCGAGAGGACGTTCCTGTAGCAGCTCCTGCCCCCCAGATACTACCAGGAACACTGCAGAAGCCCCAGCCACAAGCCATCCACAACCCAAAAAAGCTCCAGCCCTGTCATGTCATATTGGGCTTTGACTTAACTGAACATTTGCTCTCACTTTAAGGAAAAAAATTCGGGATATACACTATATTACCAAAAGTATTCGCTCACCCATTCAAATGATCAGAATCAGGTGTCCTAATCACTTGGCCTGGCCACAGGTGTATAAAATCAAGCACTCAGGCATGCAGACTGTGAAACAAGACATTTGTGAAAGAATGGGCCGCTCTCAGGAGCTCAGTGAATTCCAGCGTGGAACTGTCATAGGATGCCACCTGTGCAACAAATCCAGTCGTGAAATTTCCTCGCTCCTAAATATTCCACAGTCAACTGTCAGCTCTATTATAACAAAATGGAAGCGTTTGGGAACAACAGCAACTCAGCCACGAAGTGGTAGGCCACGTAAAGTGACGGAGAGGGATCAGCGGATGCTGAAGCGCATAGTGCAAAGAGGTCGCCGACTTTCTGCACAGTCAATTGCTACAGAGCTACAAACTTCATGTGACCTTCAGATTAGCCCAAGTACAGTACGCAGAGAGCTTCATGGAATGGGTTTCCATGGCCGAGCAGCTGCAGTCAAGCCACACATCACCAAGTGCAATGCAAAGCGTCGCATGCAATGGTGTAAAGCACGCCGCCACTGGCCTCTAGAGCAGTGGAGACGCGTTCTCTGGAGTGATGAATCATGCTTTTCCATCTGGCAATCTGATGGACGAGTCTGGGTTTGGAGGTTGCCAGGAGAACGGTACATTTCAGACTGCATTGTGCCGACTGTGAAATTTGGTGGAGGAGGAATTATGGTGTGGGGTTGTTTTTCAGGAGCTGGGCTTGGCCCCTTAGTTCCAGTGAAAGGAACTTTGAATGCTTCAGGATACCAAAACATTTTGGACAATTCCATGCTCCCAACCTTGTGGGAACAGTTTGGAGCGGGCCCCTTCCTCTTCCAACATGACTGTGCACCAGTGCACAAAGCAAGGTCCATAAAGACATGGATGACAGAGTCTGGTGTGGATGAACTTGACTGGCCTGCACAGAGTCCTGACCTGAACCCGATAGAACACCTTTGGGATGAATTAGAGCGGAGACTGAGAGCCAGGCCTTCTCGACCAACATCAGTGTGTGACCTCACCAATGCGCTTTTGGAAGAATGGTCAAAAATTCCTATAAACACTCTCCTCAACCTTGTGGACAGTCTTCCCAGAAGAGTTGAAGCTGTAATAGCTGCAAAAGTGGACCGACATCATATTGAACTCTATGGGTTAGGAATGGGATGGCACTTCAGTTCATAGTATGAGTAAAGGCAGGTGAGCGAATACTTTTGGTAATATAGTGTATATCGTATATCTATATTCAGCCAAAATATATCGGGATATGACTTTTGGTCCATATCGCCCAGCCCTACTGTCGGTCGCAATGCAATGTTAACATTAATAACATTAGGGTCGTTTTCACAGGCTTGAACAAAAAATGGATTAAACTTAATCTTGCTTAGGTACCTTGCTCTCGCCCTTTTCTCTCCCTCTGCTTTTTACCGCCTCCACTCTTGAGCGCGCAGCAGCAGCACAAAGCAGGTGGGTGATAACTCCGGTGCGTTTTGAAAAAAAAATTAATTGCGGCGTAGTGTAACATGTCGTGATATTTAATTTATCATTTAAAACTCTGATTATAGTAAGTATATGTGCGCAAATATATGCTATGTGTGTATGTAGGGTCGTTTTCACAGGTCATTCATACAATATACTTTAAATTGTTAACACCCGAAAAAAAAAAAAAAAAAAAATCATCATTCCCAAGCCGTGGCGGCTTTTATTTAGCCGTGGCGGTGCGCCACGATCAATTACATGTAGCGGAAACCCTGATTTATTTGGCATTTCTGCTTTATTTGATAGACACAGTAGAGATAGACAGGGGGGAGAGAGGGGATGATATGCAGCAAAGGACCTGAGGTCGGATTCAAACCCCCGTCTCTGTGATCAGGACTGAGCCCTGGTTCCAGTGGCGGCTCTGCCTATGTTGGCGCCCTAGGCCAAATTACTCCCTTGCGCCCTTCCATGTTACTACTCCTACCAAAACCACTACTGCATGGTGCTCGCTCTTAGCCAGTGAGCCACCGGGGCGCCCGACACACAGGTTTATTGACATGAGTACTTTACACACAGAGACAATCAGGGGCCGGTCAGAAAGCTCTGAAGTTTAGTTTAACCAGCAACAAACAGCAAGTCACTAACTTGAACCACAGACTGGTACTGATGCTGTGAAGACAGGATCATGTTTGGGGGCGCACAGGGGGATTAATATTAGGCGTGCTTTTATATCCGCTAATCTAATCCCAGACACGCGGGTGTGTTAATTATTCATCAGTGCTAATTGTTCATGTGTCTCAGATGTGCACATCACTCTGAGGACTAGTTGTCTTCACATTATCAACAGTTTCCCAGCATCACCTCTAGGTGTCGCCAAAGGATCCATAGCTGTAGAAACGTGCGTACCCCAGCCATGAAGTTGGTGTACGCCACGTTTTTGTGCGTACGCACCCTTTAGATGAGGCCCCTGGTGAGCCGTCGGTTCCAGATCTCTGCTGTGATGTGAGGAAGAAAATCAAACACATCAGGGCTCATCAACTCCATTTGTCCAAAAGGGTTTTTTTAGGCAGACACTGTGGGGAGCAGACTTTCAAATAACAACATTTTCATTTATTTAGGAATAATTAGCCTATTATTGTTTAGTATTTTCACTTTCTTACAAAATGAATAGCTGTATCAGTGTGAGCAGGCTGCTGGACAACATGGCAAATCCATAATAATAACTAGATACTGAAGTAGAAAAAGCTCTCAGAGCTCAAGGAGCCAGTTCACTGAGGACTGATGCTTCTGCACTCTTCCTGTCTTATAGTTTATTTTTTATTCTTCATTCAGACTGAGGGACTGCAGCTTGACAGAGAGCAGCTGTGCTTCTCTGGCCTCGGCTCTGAAGTCCAACCCCCATCTGACAGAGCTGGACCTGAGTGAGAACCTGCTGCAGGATTCAGGAGTGGAGCTGCTGTCTGCTCTGGTGGAGAGTCCAAACTGCAGACTGAAGACTCTCAGGTCAGTAGAGGGGTGGAGTCAGTCCTCTGAGGTCAGTAGAGGGGTGGAGTCAGTCCTAGAGGGGTGGAGTCAGCCCTCTGAGGTCAGTAGAGGGGTGGAGTCAGTCCTAGAGGGGTGGAGTCAGTCCAGGCGGAGCAGCTTGGTTGCTTGGTTCTTGTGCTGGACACAGTCAGTGCAGGCAGCATTTCCTGGGAAATGTCCAAAGTGCTCAGTGGCCTCAGGACTGGACAGAAAGACAGAGAGAGATCAGCCAATCAGAGCAGCCACAGGTGTGTTGGGGTCATGTGACCTGCAGGTGATGATGATGATGATGAAGAGGATGATGGTTTTGTGTTCATCCCTACAGGCTGGAACATGTAGAAGACTGGACTCCAGCTGGCAGCCTGAGAGGATGTGAGTACTGAGACACACACACACACACACACACACACACACACACACACACACACGCACGAAGTACAAAAACAAACAAGGCTCTACAGAAAGTGTGAGCGAGCTGAAACTATATGTGTGTGTGTGTGTGTGTGTGTGTGTGTTTCCAAAAGCAGCTAAAATTAAAGCTGCAAGCAGCGTTGGACGGGCCCTCGCCCCCCCCGTGCACGTCGGGGACGGCGCGCGTGTCGAAGTGCAGACAATTCGTCCGTGTGTGCCAGTTTTAAGGGTATTTTTCGGTGCTTTTATTTTGAAAGAGTTTTGGGCTTTTATTTTGAAAGGCCGCGGAAGACCTAGTGTGTGACCGACAGGACTACTGGCAGCTGCTGCATGATCACACCAAAATGCAGGCACACACACTCACTCACTCACTCACTCACTCACTCACTCACACAAACACACACACACACACACACACACATACGCACGTGCACACACACACACACACACACACACACACACACACACACACAACGCCAACAAAAACCCACTGGTAGTACATTCGCTGCTGGTGCCCCTCCGGCCACTAGCAGCGCCCCTCCAGCAGATGGCGCCCTTAGCATGTCCAAGTGTGTGACTGACTTGAGTACTGGCAGCTGTGGCATGATCACACCAAAATGCAGGCAGACAGAGAAATCCTCATTCAATCCAGTGGAGAAATCCAGAAAACCCACCCCTGTTTGAGGTGTCACAGCTCGGTCACCGTTTGAGTTACAGACTTGATTCAAAGTTTAAACGAGTCACGAGACTCGGATCTATAAATCTCCCATTTACATGATTTTGCTATCTTTTACCGTTTTTGAGTTATGGCAGTTTTAGTTTGAGAGTGTTTTCTGCTCCCTCTGAGCTCTTACAATGGGTGTGTATTGCGCATTCCTGAGGCAGCTAGAGTGAGTCACATGTCCAGGCAGAGTGCAGAGCAGAGCACACCAGAGTCAAAAATGTTTGAAAACTCTTCACAGCTCCCACAAACTTGGTCCAATCCACATCAAAACTACATAGTTTTGTAGGAATTTTTGTCCTCTTTCCATCTGCATAGTTTTCAAAGCCGTCAGGCTTTTACTTTAGACTCCAGGGGCTTAATTAGTGCCAAGTGTCAGCCTGTGTACACCAAACTCCATGGGAAAAAATGAGGTTTTGGCTCTGGCCACTCCGACTTTGAGGGCTTATAAAATCCAAACGAATCGAGTAATGACGGAATCTTTAGCAACTTTTGTTCAGCACTGTGTCCTCTGTCATCTGTTAAATTTTCAAGCCGCTGACATTTACGCCCTGAGAGGAGAGAGATTTTGTTCAAAGCGGAATTTTGTGCATGAACGTGAACATTCCAACGCAAATTGCGGACTTCCTGTTGGTTTTAGAGGGGGGGTGTCAGCACGTAATTTGTAGGGCTTGATGAGATCTACATTTCGGCGTTGGTTTGGTGTTTCTATCACATTCCTGTGGGCCGCAGTGGCTGCCTTTGTGTGCCTAGGTGGCGCTACCGAGCCCATTTTTGCACTTAGGGGGTCCGTTTGTCCATTTTATCAAATTTTTCGCCAGACCTGGCCTGCGTGCCGAATTTGGTGAGTTTTGGAGCATGTTTAGGGGGTCAAATTAAGGTTTATTTTGACGTAATAATAATAAGAAGAAGAAAGGAGAAAGGAGAAGAAAAAACACTACAATAACAATAGGGCTTCGCACTGTTCCAGTGCTCGGGCCCTAATCAGCTGACATGACAGAAACCGACCTTTCCTCTGTGTCGATTTATCTCACACATAAGCCTGGTATTTTTTGTTCCTTTATTAGTGAAAGAAAGGTGAACAAGTCGAGTGCAGAGAGTGACAACATTAGAAAACATTTTAGAAAAGGAGAAGACAGGACTGAACAGATGTGGAAAGAAAGAAAGAACCAGACAGGAACTCAAACAAAACAACACAGAAAATACAAAGAACAAAAAAAAATTAAGAAAGCAAATCAATTGTAGTTTACTTTTGGTGTGTGTGTGTGTGTGTGTGTGTGTGTGTGTGTAAGGGGGGGTGTATGAAGGGTAGGGGGCAGGCAAGGACAGAGAGAGGTAGAGAAAAAGAGAGAAAAAGAAAGAGAAAAAAACCTGAAGGAGAAAAAGTAGAAAAAATTGTCTCATTTGTTTAATTTTTGATTTGTTTTTCTCTGGTATTCTGGGTGGATATGAAATCTGCTTCACAAACTGAACCAAAAATGAGCATTAAAAACAATAAACTAAACAAGCAAATCCTCTTTAAAAATGAATGAAAACCAAACTCAAATTGAAAACACAAAGTGTAAAATGACATTAGTTTTGATTTTTAATGAAAAATGCAAAACTATAATAACCTTATAAGAGCCAAGAGAGAGTGAGTGAATGATGCTTTCTGAGGTGTGTTGTGTGTCTTCTCCCCATCAGATGCCTGTGATCTCACACTGGATCCAAACACAGCGAACAGAGAGCTCCGTCTGTCTGAGGACAACAGGAAGGTGACGACGGTGTTTGAGCAGCAGCCGTATCCTGATCACCCAGACAGATTTGACCAGTGGCCTCAGGTTCTGTGTAGAGAAGGTCTGACTGGGCGATGTTACTGGGAGGTCCAGTGGAGTGGTTGGGTTTCTATAGCAGTGACTTACAGAGGAATCACAAGAAGTGGTGATGACTCTTGGCTTGGAAACAATAAACAGTCCTGGAGTCTGAGGTGCCATGATGACAGCTACTCTGTCAGTCACAACAGGAAGTCCACCAGCATCTCTGTCCGTCCCAGTGGATCTGACAGAGTAGCAGTGTATCTGGACTGCTCTGCTGGGACTCTGTCCTTCTACAGAGTCTCTTCTGACAGACTGAGACTCCTGCACACCTTCAGCTCCACCTTCACTGAGCCGCTCCTCCCTGCGTTTGGTTTGTGGTATTCTGGTTCTAGTGAGGTTGAGCTGCCAGTATTTCAGAAACAAACACTGACCTGAAAAAGTTTAGAACATGTTTGGCTGATTTGTGATTTATAGTTACTGTTTTTTTTTTTTTTTTTTTTTTTTTAATTGTATCAGGCATCTTGGTGGATAATTGTTAATTGATTGATTGGACAGGTTTGTAAATATAATGAGTCATGATGATGTTTATATATTCAAATTCCTAATGTTGTGCAAAAGTGTCATTTAAACCTCCTCCTCCACCGATTACACACACACACACACGCACACACACACACACACCGTCATTTCTTTCTTGATATGGGTCTGCAGCCGAGGCAGATATCCTCCTGTCATTTGCTCATTTGTCCACCAGGGGGCAGGCCGTCCTTGCAGGAGCATGAACACACACTCCTCTGCTCCAAACCCCGAGGCCGAGGGAGCCGAGGAGCTTCCCTGCCGTCTCCGGGCTTCGCCACTAGTTGTCATCGTGGACAAACACACACACACACACACACACACACACACACACACACACACACACACACACACACACACACACACACACACACAGCCTCTCTGTACAGCATTACTACACAGAGATATGAGAGAGAGGTAAAGGCTGTTGCTATTGTGGTCTGTACTCATGTTTATTCATATTTACTGGTCTTACTGTCTCATTGATGTTGACCACAGCCTCAATCAAAATATCGATACATTCACTGACCCTCGTTTTTTCCATTATTACACATTAAATCAGTGTTAAACACAATGAAGTATCAATTACAACTCAGTCACACACCAGAAACACTCACAAATATTCTCTAATAATTAATTCCTGTCTGTCCTTGCAAGAGTTTTTTTTTTTGTCCTTTCTGAAACAATAAACAAAGTGCTGACATTGTGAACCAATTTCAGACTTTTTTTGTTTTTGTTTTGTTTTGTTTCCTTCTTCTTCCTGCTCTTTGTGCATTTATCCAGAAAGTAGACGGAGTGAGTACAATGATGGAGAGAAGTAGGGCAGCGGCACCGAAGCCAGGGTTTGAACCCATTAAAAAAATAAAAAAAGCCATCATAAAGCCTGTATGCTACATGGCAACTTTATACCACACTACCCCCATCAGCTCAGACAACACACACACACACATACACACACACACACACACCGCACTGACTCAGAGGCCTTGGTAATGACAGTAAATGCCGTCTGCTTCAAACACACTCTCTCGATTAAGAGTCTAGTAAAGAGTTTAAGAGGAGGAGAGAATGAATGGAGGTGGGGTGGCATTTGGAGGGTGGGAAACTGGGGAAGAAGAGGAGAAAATGGGAGAAAGGAGTGTAAAAAAATGAGGGGATAGCAGAGGAGGAGGAGGAGAGGAAAGGAGGAGTCAAGACAGGATAGGAGAGGCAAAGAGATTAGAGGAGATGAAAAGATGGAAGGAATGGGAGGAAGCTGAGACAAGAGGATGAGAGCAGATGGACGGTGATAGCAGAGGAGATGAAATGGGAGGAGAGGAAGGGGAGGGAAGGCAGGAGACAGGAGGAGGAGAGGAGTGAGGAGGAGAGGAGAGGAGAACAGGGAGGGTGTACGCTGATATTTAAAGATCCAGAATAATCCCTCTGTCAGCGCTGCCCTAAAAACAAAGAGCCAAATTTGAACTTTCAGACATTTCAGGCTCAGTAACTCCAGCAGCATGAGCAGGTCCAGAATATTTCAAGACATCAGAACTATTTTTTTTTTTGTTTGTTCTCTTGATTTAACAGTAAAATGTAAAACATGACAAACAGGAGCAGTCAGACTTAGCCACCATGTCCACCATGCTGCAAAACCACATCAACACAACACACACACCCCAGCTGCGTCCTGCTTTGATGCCCAAACACACTGCCCAAAATGAGAAACCTTAACTTTGACCTTTGACCCAGATACTCCAGAATTAAAACAGCTCATTCATCACTCATTGCCATTCCCTCTATAAAGTTTCATCTGAATTCGTTAATTACTTTTTGAGTTATCTTGCGTACAGACATACGGACAAACAAGGAGGTAAGAGAAGCTGCGGTACGTCCGGTGGCCTGCAGGACCAACTGAACTCCTCATTCTTCCTCGTTGCTCCTCATCATCAACATCAGTGAACTGCCTGTTTCTTGAACTCTCGCATCAGGACTCGAGTTGGATCACAGGCCAGTTTTTATGTGACACTTTAAAGTGAAGCATGCAGTCCATATTTTATACTCTGAAACCGACAGTGACGGGGCGAGAACCGAGTAGAGCGCGTACCGCCTGAGACCATTTTTGCTGGTAGAAGGAAAAATACATCCACCCCCATTACATTTCAATATAAAGGCATTCTTAATTTACTGATGGAAGTATAGCCTGTCAATGACCCGCCTCTATCACCCCTATTTTGGCCTTGTTGCACTGGCTTCCTGTCAGTTATAGAATCCATTTTAAAGTCCTTGTTTTGGTTTATAGAGCTCTCCATGGTCAGGCACCAGAGTACGTGTGTGACCTGCTTCATCCTCATGTACCCAACAGGTCTCTTAGGTCTGTAGACCGGAGTCTGTTGGTTGTGCCTCGTCCTAGGCTAAAAACCAGGGGTGACAGAGCCTTTCAGTGTGTTGCTCCCGGGCTGTGGAACGCTCTTCCACAGGACCTGAGAGTCTCTGCTACTGTGGACATGTTTAAAAAGGAACTAAAAACATACTTGTACAGGCAAGCTTTTCCTGAAAGGTCATAAACCAACCATGTTCTGACTGTCACTGTCTTTTGATAACTTTGCTTTGTGTTTTTTTTCCTGTTTTTATTTGTCTTCTGTGTTTTTATAGGTTTTACTGGTTTCCTTTGTTTTTTACTGTCATTTTGTGAAGCACATTGCGAGCCTTTCTCTGGGAAAAACGCTATATAAATAAATTTTACTTACTTACTTACTTGCTCTTCCTTTGTGTCATGTAGATCTGTTTCAGCCAGTCAGCATGAAGCCCTCACCTGTGGCTCAGGTGTGCTGGAGAGGAGCTGGAGGGGGCTTGTCAGTGTTGGACTGAGTGGGTTCAACAAACATTTGAATAAATGTGGTAAAGCATGATGTTGAAAGAGACGTTCACATGGTCAAAGTGGCCTAAATGTGACACCTAGTGGACTGGTTTGGTACTACAACACCATCCACTGCTGGCTTGTTTCTCTTTGCAAATTTTGCATTCTTGTATACTTATATTATTTGTATTGTACTTGTATTGTAATTTGTGTTATTTGTTTGTTATTTTTCTCTAAAATATAAATTCTTCTCTTCTAATGTTGATAGTTATACTTTTTTTAGTCCACTATTGCTCTTGTGCAGTTTCTGGACAACCTGCTGCTGGAGCACAACATCCATCTATCTATCTGTTTAGCTCTGTGCAGCTTGTTTTTCCAGACTTTGGCATTCTTGGCCTGGTCGAGGGAAATGTAACATGCATGGGACTGAAGCAGGGGAAACTACACCTGAAAGTGTCGGAAATGAATTCTCTCCACATAAATGTAAGGTTCAACATGAACAACATCACTACCACCACCCCTGGTAAAATGAGATTGTCCTGCATATCAAATATTTGGGGGAATGCAGACCCCCTTTTTTCCCACAGCAATAACTTTCTGAAACAGTTCTCCATGGAAAGAACGGGGATGGCTGCAACAGCATCGCTTTCACCAATAAGGGACGACCTGAGAATCATGTGATCCATTTCATGGTTGACCTCCTTCTTCTTGACCTTGCATGTGAATTTGCATAGCTGTGTGAAGAAGAACACAGATTTTTATAGCCAAGACACTAATATTCAGGTAAAAAAGTAATTGTTTGGACATTTGCATGTAAATTTTGTGATGTGGTCTCAATTTTTAATTCTTCTCTCTTATTGCTACATCTTACAGGTCCAGTTAAAACTTACCCCGGTAGTGAGGTAGGGGAACTTCTTGTATTTGATATCAATAAATGAATTCTGTGATATGGTTGAGAAGTTGGAAACACTGTTATTTATAATACACAAATAAGGGAACTTGTGGAAAAAGAACAAAAATTCTGCAAAACCTTGCATTTTGGATAAAACAGGTTTTAATTTTGGAACAAAAAAAAAAAAAAAAAAAAGTGAGTTAAATTACAAAATTTGAAGGTATATCATTATAGGCCAAGGTCTTGGCTGTTCAGCAATGTACCGGTCCAACCTCCTCATTTTGCATTTTTTTTTCATAAAAAAAGGCGTTTTTCCAGTTATTAGGCTACTTTGTTTTTGTTAACACCGTCACCATAATGTTTTTTTTTTTTATTATTTGAAAAACATATTTTTGCATTAAAAGAGACTATTACTTCAATAACTCAACAGCACCAAAGAAACATATTGTAAGCATATTCATTTAAAACCAATATAACTGCCTCTGACGGTGGTGACACTAATCTGACGGTGGTGACAGTGGCCTCATTAAAACATACATTTCCAAAATTTATACCACTCAAGTCAGTGGCTTCTTGCTTAACAACTTTATTTAACTATTTGGCACAATAAATAAGAATCCTGAGCACTGTTATAAGCATTTTTCAGACTTCAGTCATCACCGTCTGTAGGAGCAGTTTAATTTAGTGTTGGCATATTATTGTTTTTTTTTTTTATTATTTTTTATCTTTAGACTTAGCACTCACTATTATTTCTAACACATGGTGGCAGTGATTAGAGACAGGATATATGTTGGGCATAGGTAACAGGAAGGGGTTGGCACCGGAAGGTGGAGGGCACACAAGTTTTCACCAGACCTGAGGCAGGGAGGATGGACAAGAGCTGATATGTCATAATTTTGTCTCTTCAATAAAACAAGTAAAAGATACGAGGATTGACTGGACCTTCTGTCTTTTGGGTCTGCATAAAGATCACTAATGCTCCTCCTGTGTATGTAATGGCAAGAGTGAAAATGTTTGAAGGAAAAGGACAAATTGCCATTACACCGTCAGACAGAAAACCTGACGGTGGTGACGTCTGACGGTGGTGACAAAAACCTACTCTTTCACATGATAAGCATGAGTTGTTCACGTTAGCCATCTTGTTTCCCCCCTGTTGCTACCTACATCAGACCTCTTCTTATACAATTCTGTGTTATAGTTGAAAACTGCTATTTATAGTACACAAATAAGGGTACTTAGTGTGGAAATTTTAGGGCTCAAACACAAAAGGGGCGCAAGGGAGTAATTTCGTCTAGAGCGCCAACACAAATAAAGCCGGCACTGACACCAATGACAAAATCAAGACACAATGAGCCGTAAAATCCACACTGAATAATGAAAAGACAGATGATTTCCAGATGTAAAAGACAGCGAGAGCGAGTCAATAAAACCAGAGGAGCAGATGAAGAGGTGGCTGTAGTTTTGGTGATGAAGAGGAGGCTGTGGCCGGTCGAGTCTGCCTCACTGATGTGGCGTCTCGGTCCATCACACTCTGAACCAGACTGACGCCTCTTCACTTAATTAAACTAAAAATGAACTTGTTTTTAGTGTTGTTGTACTCGAGATCGGTCTTGGTCTCGAGACCACTTTTTGAGGGTCTCGGTCTTGTCTCGGCATTTTCACTCGGTCTTGTCTCGGTCTCGGACTGGGCGGACTCGGGATTTTTGATCAAGACCGCTCGAGACCAGACTCTCACTACTTTGATAAGAGAAAAAAGAAAAGTGCAGCTGCTGCCTTCCCGGTGTCACACCTTTGTGACACCTTGAGTGACACGCCCCCTGAACACGCAGAGTGGATAAAGACGGCTGGTGAAGCGGTGCTTATGTTTGGCATCCCCGGGAAATCGCCATAAATGTCGACAAACTCTGACTGGCTTTCTCTCTTGTTGCATAAGTTCCTCATGGGTATGCATAGGGTAGCCTCCCGTCCCGTAAAATACAGAATCGTCTTTAAACTGACAATGAAATGTTGCGCAATTTGTCCCGTATTTTCATAAATGCCCCATACACGTCTGTCACACACACATCAACACTGAATAATGAACAAAATAAAACACAGGAAATGTTAAAGGCAGCTAATTCAACCGTGGCAGGACCCGCATAGCGAGGAGCTAACGCGAGGTACAGCGGATAGACCTCCACCTCCTGTGGCTGCGTCTCTCTCTGTGTGACTGTCTGAATGCCTGCCCGCTTCTGTCACGGGTTGCCTAGTCACACACAGCGACGCTGCGCACTGCGCGCACCAGGGCACCCGCGTGTTTTAAAGATGTCGGCTACACCCGACACTCCACCACATCCCAAAAAGCAAAAACATTTGCAAAAGTACAGACGAGAATGGGAAGAGGCGAACTTGTGGCCTGACAGCGTCAGTGGCAACGGAGTACAAGGCAAATTGCAAAACGTGTCGGCGAGTGTTTTCTGTGGCTCATGGTGGACTGGCTGATGTGCGGCAACATGCAGAAGGGGGAACATAGAATAAACATGAGAACGGACAGGAACCAAATGGCAGTGTCACAGTTTTTCATAGCTGTCACGGCAGTAAGGGAGTAAGGGACATCATTATATGATCAATTTGATTTCCTATATGGTTGTGTATTTTGCAGAAGATGTCAGTGCTTATGCTGATGTGGGCATATACCCTACAGCACAATTTCTCAAATGGGGGTGCGTACTCCTGGGGGCACGTGGAGGAACTCCGTGGGGTATGTGAGATTTTTTAAAAATTATACAACAGGTAGATCCGATCGAGCAATCTGACTGGTCAATCAGATGTTTAGAATGGGCTCAAATGAGCATGGCAGCACGGCTAGCCGTGCTGCCCCCAAAAAGGGGCCCATGCTGTGTGTGACGGCTTGCTCAAATGAAAAATACCCCATCACTGAAAATATTACTCCGCCTATATCTTATTACCCGAGTCTGTGTGGTTTCCAACACGGAACGTTTCACTGAAACCCGCATCAAAAGCCGCTGTCAACTTTGTTAATCTGCATAATGGACCGTTTTGTTGTCAATTTTGATTTATCTGGCGACCAAGTTTGGATAAATGGCCGAACGAGGAAGACAAGACAGAACAGATAAAGCCGATACGCAAGAGTGATGAGTGAAGAGCTGGATCAGCTGGAAAAGTCAAGAAATGAAGCCAGTATGGCCCGGTCAACGTCTTGGGCCGTCAAATGTCTACAAGACTACCTGAAAAACACCAGGAAAACAGTTGATTTCTCAGGTGTAAGTAAAGAAGAGTTAAACAAGATCCTCCGTGAATTTTATGGAGCTTTAATTTCTATAATAAAGAGAATGAAATGCACAGACAGTACCTGCTGAGGCGGATTCAACACCACGGACAGTACCCGCGGAGGCAGATTCAGCACCACAGACAGTATCTGCCGAGGCAGATTCAGCACCACGGACAGTACCTTCCGGTGCAGATTCAGCACCACGGACAGTACCCGCTGAGACAGAGTCAGTACCACAGGCAGTATCTGAGAGGCAGATTCAGCACCACGGACAGTACCCTCCGGTGCAGATTCAGCACCACGGACAGTACCCGCTGAGGCGGATTCAGCCATAAACATCATATACGTAGACGCCTCATGACGTGCTGGAACGTGAGCTGCGTCGCCGCCATATTGGATGGGTCTCTTCACTCTAGGCTAGCACCAGAGTCAACCAGAGTCAATGGAGAGCTAGCAAAAATGCCGATATTTTGTGCAGCTTATGATTGCAATAACCGGCACAGGATTTAAACCAGATCGCGTGGGATTACCTTTCAGAAGTAAGACTGAACAATAATTTTGGTTATTTTACCATTTATAATATTATATCATCGTTACTTAGGTGTAACGTTATTACAGCAGGAACTGGTACTCTCTCTCGTTGACTCTTGCTGTTTTTTTTTTCTTTTTCTTTTTCTTTTTAAAGGTTTTCCAGTGATACAGGCTTGAGGAGGCAGTGGGAAGTTGCTATAAGACGGGAGGGTTTTGTTGCGACCGAGTCGTCAAAGTTCTGTAGTAAGCAGGACGGGTCAGACTGTCAGGCTTCAGTGATGTCCTCTGTGTGTGTGAGTGAGTGAGTGAGTGAGTGAGAGAGAGAAAGATCCAATAGGCAGCGGCAGCCTATGAGGCGTCTACGTATATTATGTCTATGGATTCAGCACCACGAACAGTATAGTACCTGCTGAGGCAGATTCAGCACCATGGATAGTACCCGCCGAGGCGGATTCAGCACCACGGACAGTATAGTACCTGCTGAGGCAGATTCAGCACCATGGATAGTACCCGCCGAGGCGGATTCAGCACCACGAACAGTATAGTACCTGCTGAGGCAGATTCAGCACCATGGATAGTACCCGCCGAGGCGGATTCAGCACCACGGACAGTATAGTACCTGCTGAGGCAGATTCAGCACCATGGAAAGTAACCGGTGAGGCGGATTCAGCACCACGGACAGTATAGTACCTGCTGAGGCAGATTCAGCACCATGGAAAGTAACCGGTGAGGCGGATTCAGCACCACGGACAGTATAGTACCTGCTGAGGCAGATTCAGCACCATGGAAAGTACCCGCTGAGGCGGATTCAGCACCACGGACAGTATAGTACCTGCTGAGACAGATTCAGCACCATGGACAAGGACTAGTCAGCTTTCATGTATTTCCGCTGAAACGGAGAGAATACAAGCAAAAAACTTTTATATTTTGGGAGCGAAATGATGACAGTATGAATACATTTTGATTATACATTTTATTTTGTTGGTAATAGGCTAGTTGTATAATCGCATTAATACATTCGAGGGTGTGCTTGACCGTCATTATTGTAACTTCACAGTATAATAATGCTTAAATATATGTTTAAAAAAAATAGCATCCATGCAAGGTTCCTTAAAAATCATCATTTAGCCTAATAAATATTCATTGAAAAATAAATGGAAGTTCATAACTGGAATTTTATATTCCGTATTCAATTTCATCATCCTGAAATGAGTCAAACTATACCTGTGAAAGCACCAAAATGCAAAATGTTCTAAAATTGCTTAAGTTCAAGACCCATGTTAAAGAAACCTTGCTGAAATGCTTTTTGTTGTTGTTGTTGTTGTTGTTGTTGTTGTTTTGTTTTGTTTTGTTTAACTTAGTTCGTTTAATTTAGGTCTAATTCCTTTTTCTTTTAATCTTTCTTTATGAAATGACATATTTATCATTGCTTGTCAGGTCAATGCAGTTTTAAAAAGTATGATGGCGTACTTTTTACAAGAAGTCAAACAACAAATTTCCTCAGATTTGAGATTTGTTTCATTGTGCTGGTTAGAAAACAACAGCATTTTGTTTCTGTTGCTGTTGCATTTGTTTAAAAGCAAATTTAGTTTCAAAGAGATACCTGTCATTTTCTTCTTTTCTTTAATATATATGGTCTTGGTCTTGTCTCGGACGCGACCTCCAAATGTCTTGGTCTCGTCTTAGTCTCGACCTCCAAATGTCTTGGTCTTGTCTTGGTCTCGATACTCTCTAGTCTCGGTAATGTCTTGGTCTCGGTTGGTGCGGTCTTGACTACAACACTACTTGTTTTAAATACTTTTTGAAGTAAGCCAGCGGTTCTCAAATGGGGGGAGTTCTGCAGGAGGTACGAGAAATTTTTTCTGTTATAAATATTGCTTTAAAAAATATCAGTCATGCATAATTCCCAAAATAACAAGCCTATGTTATAATATGTAAATGTAAATGTAAGTTTGATAACCTTGACCAGACAAAAATGCAGAAAATGGATCAGTGGTTGAAACGTAGCAGCGATACAGCTGGAAACAAGGAGGAAGAAAAGAAGAAGAGCCAATAAAATCTCCTCAGCCACTGATGGGGTCCGTGACCGGCCACCAAATGGCGACCTGGGCCTAATGAACCTGGACGGACGACGAGACGCTGGAATGGCTTGCTACAACAGAACTGAGTATAAAGACATATGCAAGAAGAAGTCACTGATGGAGCTGGATTTTTTTACTTGGCTGAAAAAAATATTTCAGAGGGGGTACATTATTGAAAAAAGTTTGAGAACCACTAGGTCAGATGAGCTTAAACTCCCAAATATAAACTGAAGGGCTTGCTTTAATAAACAAAAAAATGCCAAATCAAATTGTATTACACAATAAATAAAGATTTTCAGTCTGGTTTGGTTTTATTTTATCATTTATTTCCCCATTTCTCAAATAGGGGTACACATACCCCTCATGGTATGCAGAGGTACTACAGGAGGTACATGAGAGAAATCCAAAAGTTGAAAAATACAACAATAAATAATGGATGTATTCCAGGAATTTAATATCTGTATTACCTTTAACATCTACCCTTAGATAACAATGGTAAGATTTTTAATTGTGAAATAAAAGTATACTCATAAAATAAAACTTAAGTGTTTAAAAGTTGCAAGCAGTGCAGAAGAGACAAAAAGTGTGCATTCATTACTTGACCTGCGTCCACGCACCAAATACGAAAAACGTGCGTCTTGTGGAGAAGAAGTGTTGCGGCGATTTTCAAGGCAAGACTTTACGTTTTTCCGCAATTCCAGTTTGACGTTGGAATTTTCACTCCACATGCATAAATTCGGGTAAAGTAGTAGGAAAACTAGTTGTGCTTTGAAAAATGTGAATACAAAAGCAAAGTAGCTTCAACTTTTTAAACGGTGACACTTAACGAGGCAGGAGTGCCAGCTCTCTCCCCATAGACTCCCATTATATCTGGAACCCAGAATCTGGGGGGAGGAGAAACAAAGCCCAAAGCCTTACCTTTCTCATGATACATTTTATTTTCTGCTCGGACTTACTGTCATTGAGGAAAAAGCATTTGTTTGACCACTACTTTCAGGAGATTCTTTCCCAAGCACCGCTGTCACTCTTCCAGCTTGCCCACGCAGTTTCCACAGAAACTGCACTTTTCTAGTTTCTTTATTATAGAAATTAAAGCTCCATAAAATTCTTGGAGGATCTTGTTTAGCTCTTCTCTCCTTACAGATGAGAAATCAGCTGTTTGCCCGGTGTTTGTCAGGTAGTCTTGTAGACATTTGACGGCCCAAGACGTTGACCGGGCCATACCGGCTTCATTTCCTGACCTCTCCAGCTGATCCAGCTCTTCACTCGTCACTGTCGCGTATCTCTCCTTTTTCTCATCTGGCTTGTCTTCCTCGTTCAGCCGTTTATCCAAACTTAGGTCGCCAAATAAATCAAAATTAACAACAAAACGGTCCATCCTGCAGGCTAACAAAGTTGACAGCGGCTTTTGATGCGGGTTTCAGTGAAACGTTTCGTGTTGCCATGGAAACCACACAGACTCGGGCAATAAGATATAGGCGGAGTAATATTTTCAGTGATGAGGTATTTTTTTTTTTTTTTTTTTTTTTTTTTATTTGAGGTGGTTAGACGTGCTGTCATGCTCATTTGAGTCCATTCTAAATGTCTCATTGACCAATCACATTGCTCGGTCGTTGTGCTGTATGATAGATATTTCGGTAACACTTTCTATGAAGGTCTATTGTATAATGCATTATGAGCGCATTCATAAGGCATTATAATGCATTTATAATGCGTTATAAAACATGTTATAAATGTTCATAATCGTGTATGACAACTTATAACAAGGTTTATAAATGATTATAAGTGGTGGATATAATGTGTTATAAGCTCATCATTCATAATGCTTTATACCTTCATGGCAAAGTGACAACAGTGTTTTATGGAAGAATCTGAAGTCCTGGGTGGTATACCATATTATAACTACCAGTTATAAAAAAAATAATATGAACTGCTGTAACACATCATAAGAAATAATAAATGCTCAAATTTTGAAATAGAATAATACCTTATAAACATCAATAATGTGTTCGAGGATGACTTTGTGAGCTTAAAGTAAAGTGTCAGCACTTCTGGAATAATGTCTAATAAACATCAATAATGTGCTATAGGATGACTTTGTGAGCTCTAAGTAAAGTGACAGCATTGTGTAAGGTTATTAGCAATTATATGATAGGCCTACTATAATACAATTATGAGGTCTTATGAACAGTATTTGATTACTGTAAGTAAAATGTCGGTCAAAAAAAGAGGATCAACTCAAAGTATGTCAACTCTTTATTTTCACAAATCAAATCAAACCAAGGAAGTTTTCTTCGATTGCGAGTGTTGTCCTCCTGTCGTAGAAGTTTACGAACTTCATTACTTATCTGATTGGCCATGATATCGATCAAAAGTAATCAAAATGTGAGAGGTCGTTTGCCCAACATGGACTGGGGCGCCGAGGTGCGCGGGAGATATTTACCCAAGAAGGCCTTGCGGTACGAGGACCGAGGAAGCCCGAACTTATGCTGCATTCAAGAGAATCGGAACGCGGGGTGGGGAGACAGGAGACTTTATGAGTTATAAATGAGGACGGGTATCCAATGGCGTCGCCTGGCCTGGCTTCAGCCCTCTTCTTAGATTAAGCAGGTTATTTACCCATTTATTATTCCCACTATTCAGCTCTATGATTATTTACAGCCTAAACTTAAGTGATCTCGGAAAATCCGGAATCTCTGAACTCAGCCTTCCAGTTTACCTTGAACGCAGCATCAAGAGGCCATTGGAGACCCATTTCGCTCACCCTCTTTCTTCACTCCACCTGCAAGCCGTCGACCAACGCCCAACTACTACCAAAGTCTCAGGTAATATTTTTTTGATACAGATTGTGAAACCAGTAAATTATAACGCTATTGTTTTGTGTTTTGGGTTAATGTTTTACTAGTCTTTGTTAACGTTAGCAATTTAGGCGAAGCTTTTTGTGATCCTCTTAACAGTTAATAGGGCCTCGACCTTTTAAGGTCTTCTGAAAAACAATCATGACAAAAATCGGAAGCAATTTGATTTGTTCAGTGTGATCAGATTCTATATGAAATATTAATTCCCTTTTTAATAGCAGAGAATGATTTCATTTTCTTTTTATGGTAAAGAAAAAAAAAATGGCTATATATATTCCCTAAAATGTAGCCATTTAATATCTTGACGAAATTTACCCAGTTGATTAATTTTATTAGGATAACCTTTCTTATTGAAAGTTTTCTTAATTTTTATGGTTAAATATGGCAATAAGGCATTGCTTCATTTGCATTGTCAATCATGAGAAAACATGTTGAGTGTTAGTAGGTGGGACAAAATTTGGCAGATGTGCCCGTCTTCCAAATCTCTAACGTTATGCAGGAAAAGTCTTAGAGAGGTAATGTTAGTGTAAGCCTGAACCTCTAAAACTCAGGTTATTTCAAACTAATGTCAGCCAAATCCAAATGCTGCTGACGTTAGGTTTACTCTGCTCTCTCAATAGCCAACATGCCTAACACACCATCCAAGCACAGTGATGCCTCCTCCCCTGGCGGAGATGATGCGAAAGTTGGTATGTAGTACCATTGAATTGAGTTTGCTTCTGTTACTTGTAATTGTCCAGATTGCATTGCTCAACCTAGACTTAATTGATAGTCTTTGAGCTGTTTGCATTTTCCAGTGTTTTTCTTCTCTCCTTTCTCAGTTATTAAATACTTAAATACTATCTTGTGTGCAGCACCTAATGTCATCCAGGAATTGGCAATGACCAAATTACAGCTGGAGGCAGAGAAGGAGCGAGCAAAACTGAGGGAAGAGACCATATCCTCCCTGAAAAGCGACAAGGATTACCTACAGCAACTGATGCAAGAATTCATGCAGAAAAGATTGGTGGAGCCTTCCTCATCCGGGGCTTCATCCAGTTCAGGTGATCAATTATATCTCTAGTCCACAGCCAGCTGTACAGGCTGTGTCCCCTCTTCACTCTACTTCTGTCTGTTTGCTGCTCTTTTATTCTCAGTGTCCTACCCATCATTATCTACCTAAAGCATACCACCTAACATAAGTTGAATAGAGTGCAGAGCTGTTGTAAATATGGGTCTTTAAGAATTTACACATTATTTATAGTGGACATTAAGTTTTTCTGGCAAGTAGACCCTAACATAGGACAAGTAGAACATAATGGGCAGGCGCTCACTGAATATGTAGAGTAAATTACATTTCTGGTGTAGTTGAAATGATCATACTTAACCACATTCTACAGTGGTACAGCCATCCAGTGGCGGTAAACAGTAAACAGCCACTACAGTATGGCTCCTACAATGCGACTTTTAATATTGTGTGCACCTTTCTTATATATTGCAGGAGAGTCATCGAAAATGTCTGCTCGGTTCAAAAGGGTCTACGTATCGGATGAGGACTCTGATTCTGCAAGTCCTGCCATACCAGTTGATTCGCCACTGTCAGACTCATCAACTGACTCCCTGCCTACGTTGATAAATGTCGGGCAGCGATTACCGCAGAAATAAAAACCCGTATTACACAAATGAAAGAAAGTGGGGAATTACTTCCCATCGCTCATTAAGTGGTAAAGTTAATTAAATGCCAGCCTGTTCCACTTAGTTGTTGGTAGCCTGTTGTTGGTTGCCCTTAAGTGACTTACATATTTGATCAGTCACACAAGAATTGCGTTACATGTAGCAGTATTTGAAGCTGGGCTTTCCCAGGTTACTTCAGTTTCCTAGCTGTTAATATTAACAGTATTTATTTTTAGTTTTGACTTCTACAGGGATGTAAATAGGTTTAAAGATCCCCTCAGGTCAAAAAGTGTTTTTCTTTTCCGTGGTTTGATTGATTTGTGAAAATAAAGAGTTGACATACTTTGAGTTGATCCTCTTTTTTTTGACCGACATTTTACTTACAGTAATCAAATACTGTTCATAAGACCTCATAATTGTATTATAGTATCATATAATTGCTAATAACCTTACACAATGCTGTCACTTTACTTAGAGCTCACAAAGTCATCCTATAGCACATTATTGATGTTTATTAGACATTATTCCAGAAGTGCTGACACTTAACTTTGAGCTCACAAAGTCATCCTCTAACATTATTGATGTTTATAAGGTATTATTCTATTTCAGAATTTGAGCATTTATTATTTCTTATGATGTGTTACAGCAGTTCATGTTTTTTTTTATAACTGGTAGTTATAACATGGTATACCACCCAGGACTTCAGATTCGTGTTACCGATTTTTCATACGCAGGCGCTATGCAATTTGAGTCCTGCTGCGTTAACTGACCCTTGGCCATGCCAAGAACCCCACCGCACATTTCTATCTATCTATCTATCTATCTATCTATCTATCTATCTATCTATCTATCTATCTATCTATCTATCTATCTATCTTTCTTTCTTTACAGACAGACAGACAGACAGACAGACACATAGATAGATAGATAGATAGATAGATAGATTTAAAAATTTTAAAACTTTTTCGCCGGCACGGGGACTGCCGGGGGCGAGTAGTAGCACAGGGATGCATGCGGGAGCTGCTGAATTTTCCCATGAGCCCGATGAGGACGTGAACGCAGCACCAGTGAAAGTGAAACTTTGGTTGAATGTTTGGACGAGCCGCGACCAGGAGGCTCATCATCATCATTAATGTTGGACTTGTGTCTCAGTGTCATGATCTAGAAGAGCTGCACACGTTCGGACGTCAGGAGAGGATTTCTGTTTCATCTTTGACTTCAAGTCCAAGAAGAAAGAAAGAAACAAAGAAAGAAAGGGAGGAAGAAAGAAACTTCCACTTATGCTGTGAGTCGCTACTTTTGTCTGTCGCCATTTTTTCGCTGTTGAGTTCATCTCTTAGCAGTAAATTTAAAAAGTAAAGCAGTGATCATTTTCTTTGTGGGGATGTAAAAAAAAAATCTCATCAGGCGGTAAAAACTAATGTGAGCCAGTTCTATACGTCAGACAGCACGTTTTTAAAGCCGTTTAATTCCGTTTATTCCACAGGAAATACAGACTGATCTGTATGTATGAAACCCGCCACTGGAAATGGACAAATGAATAAATTAATCAATAAAAAAAAATGCAAATCTATTAATAGTTTTCAAACTGGGCTGTGTTCCCAGGGCCCTGAATAGGCCTGTGGCTTTTTTTTCAGCCTGAACAGACAGCAAAGTGTTTCCTGTTGGTCAGGGTGAG
This sequence comes from Myripristis murdjan, assembly GCF_902150065.1. Classification (NCBI taxonomy): domain Eukaryota; kingdom Metazoa; phylum Chordata; class Actinopteri; order Holocentriformes; family Holocentridae; genus Myripristis; species Myripristis murdjan. Next base: position 3,563,854 of record NC_043991.1, on the reverse strand, counting down.
AACAGGCCTCTGGTCCCTCAACACAGAAAAGAGAATAAGGGCCAAACCTGTGGCTCCTTAACAAGAAAGCATCATCTGCTTTGAAGATTTGATGGAAAGGAGTTTGTGTTTTTGTGCTGAGGCTCTGTTCTCTGAAAACAACAAGAAAAAGACATGAAGGGAACACGGTGCGCCACCAAAACCACTGAAAGAAAGATTTGCAGGTTTCATGACGACACCAGGATTTGCTGGTGAGCGCAGCGTCTGGAACGCAGCCTCTGGATTGGACAGAAACAGGGAAGCATGTCCATGAGCTTTGCTGCATTCACACTCTTTCATTTGTGCATTCCTAAAGGGAATTTGTGCTTCAGACATTATTTGTGAATCTGCATTTATTTGTGCAGATCATCAGCGGCTCCCGGCTCCTTTACAAAGACCAAACGCTGCATGCATGAAACTGGTCGCCATGACAAATTCAAATTAAAATGTCAAATTTCACTGTAAGATTCGGGACTCAGTGTGTGTGTGTGTTTCAGTGTGTTTAGTATTAACCCTCTATCACCTGCGTAAGTTCATTATATTACTTTCTGAGACATGGGGGAAAAAATAATACAGCAAATAATTAGCAAGACATTAATAACAAAAAATTACATGAGATCCATATAAAGAATGACCAAAAAATAATAATAATAAATTAAAAGTACATACATTTGCAAAATAACAGTATTTGAAATGAAGAAGCAAAAAACAACAAAAACCTTATTATAAATATACACTAAATATAAAATAGCAACAAAATAACTGACATTTCCACAAAATATGTTGAAACACACAATATTTATGTGCAGCTGCACTGACCCCATTTAATACAGTTAATGTTGTCCATTAGGAAACTAGAACATTAACCCATATATCATCCCTTTGGTGTGTGTGTGTGTGTGTGTGTGTGTGTGTGTGTGTGTGTGTGTTTGCACCTCTTAGACTGACTTAAATCAGAAGATGAGTGACTGTGTGGAGGAAGAGGAGGGCAGAGCAGAGTCTGCAGTGTCCAGCTGTCTGTCCATGAAGAGTGACCGGTCTAAACCTGAACCTCCATTCTTCAGTGCTGAACCTGGACCTTCAGACACAAAGTAAGACAGCTGTTAGAGTGCAGTGTGTGCTCACTGTTTTCTTGTGAAATCTGTTTGTTGCTCATGGAGAAAGTAGACGTGACACCAAAACTGATGCTTCAGGTCATGAGCCACATCCGCTCTTTTAGCTGGACCCCCCCCTCACAAAAAAAGGGTGCGACCAAGTCATGAGCTGCTGTGAGCGACTGGGAAAGCTGGGAGCACCAGTGCTGCCAGTGGAAAAGTTAGTCTGGAGCCCTGATTTACAAGAACTAATAACATGTTTCAAACATTTGTGTTTCCAGAGGTTCCTGCCACAGAGCAGAGTCTGCAGTGTCCAGCTGTCTGTCCATGAAGAGCGACTGGTCTAAACATCATCCTCTAAACTTCAGTGCTGAACCTGGACCTTCAGACACAAAGTAAGACAGCTGTTAAGGCCAGTTTATGTTTCTGCGGACACTCGACACAACATGCATCCAGTTGCCACGCAGGGCGTGTGTGTCCCACATACTTCTGCAAAACACGCTGAGCAATTCTCCGCCAAAATGGTATTTGACACGTTTTTTTTTCTTTCTGCAGACCTACGTACACCCTGTGACGTACGGTCGCTCGTCTACCTGTTGTGGTGCCGGCAGCGCTATTTTAAAAGGAGCAGCAGTAGATCCAGATCCAGCATGATCCAAACTTTCCAAACAATTTGAAATTAACTGATGAGAAGATGTGATCACAACAGCAGTTCTTTTAAAAATGATGCTGCCGGCACAACAACTGGACGTGACGCCGGAGGGGCGAAATGACAGACATGATGTAGTTTGGCGGACCAATCATAGCTCTTGTTGTCAGTGGGGGGCCTGCGTTGGGGGCTACGGGCGGTCTGCGTAGTTACTATTTTTCGGAGGTGCGCGGCAAGGCTCTGCGGCGGTCACACAACCTCCGTCAGCTCCGCACAACCCCCGTACGCCTCGCGAACGCAGAAGCATAAATCGGCCTTTAGAGTGCAGTGTGTTCACTGTTGTCTTGTGAAATCTGTTTGTGGCTCATGGAGAAAGTAGACGTGACCCCGAAACTGATGCTTCAGGTCATGAGCCACATCCGCTCTTTTAGCTGGACCTTCAGACACAAAGTAAGACAGCTGTCAGACTGTGAGCCTGATGGAATATGATGACATGAGATTATATAGCAGAGCAAGTAGTGAGGATATCAAGAAAAGAGACTGCAAAGAGAGAAATGACTGCTCCCTGCTCTGCAATCCAGCTGTTCAACCAAAACACATCTGGGTCTGTGCTGTTTTCCACAAACTATGATGCTGTTTGATGTTTTGCACCAAAACACCTGAGAACATTTCCACTTGCACCTGCACTCACAAGTTCTTCACACACCTGTGTCTCAAGTTTAGATTCACATTGACTGACAGATCTAATCTCTTTTAAAAATAAAGGAAAAGAAAAAAGAAAAAAGGGGATAGAGCGCTACTGGAATCCCCTTCACTGGTGCTCATGGAGTATGTGGGGAAAGTTATGAAAAGAGGAAAAAGGAGTACAATCCAGGCACTCAGGCATCAACTTGATGCCGGACACCTTGAGAAAGGCCGCATGGCCGAAACATGTCGGTGGTTTTAATGTTTAAGCCCTATTAATTAAAGGCCTTTTAAACCTATTAATTCACTTGAGTGCCTGGATTGTACTCCTTTTTCCTCTTTTAAAAATACTTAATTATTCAAAAGTACATTTTCATTTCAACATCAAGGTTCAAGGTAAAAAACACAAAGTTCAACATATTGCTGTATTATTTTCACAATGCATTTACAGAACCTGAGAACTCTCTGAAAAAAATATTGTTTCTAACTTTGGCTAAATGTTAGCTTTTTTTAACCTCTGACCTCCAGATGTGTGAATGAAAATGGGTTCTCTGGGCAGCCACGGCTCTCCCCTTTGCAGACACGCCCACCTTCTGCTAATCCCATGCAGTTTGGGCCCCAAAGCCTGCAGTCCACATGTGTTCTTGTGGCCTGTTGTAAAATGGTGTGTGTGTGCAGACTGGGGCCTAAACAGTCTTGGAGCTGCATCAGTTGGCTTTGACTGGAAAGCTGAGACTCTTGTGGATTCAATGAGCCACATTTGATTCCTGTGTGATGATGTTGGCCCCCATAGCAGCCGTTTCACTGCAGGCAGAGCATTTTGTCAAACTGGACGTCTCTGGAGAAAATGACCTCTAGTGACCTCTAGGAGAATCACAGCCTCATCAAACTTTACAGACACAAACTAGAGAGCGAGGCCATTCAGAGGAGCTCTGCTTCTCCAGCTGGACTGACAGGAAGGGCCAGTTTCTGACACATTTCCACAACGAGGATAAGAGGATACTTCAGAATCGCAATATGTATCGATCGGCTCCCAGGTGTCATGATAGTATCGATCAGGAGATAAGCATATTGTCCCAGCCTGAGGGCCCTATCTTGTGCCACCCGCTAACCGCTGCCACTACCCGCTACCTGCAAATTGCGGATTTAAGAACTTCCGCTATCCCTAAACGGTATCTTGTGCCCACGCTACCCGCTATCCGTTATGCCGACTCCGTCATTTGCGCCTGGAGGTGTGTCCGTGGGCGTGTTTCATGCGCTATCCCTAAAGTTGCTATCTTGCGCACACACTTTAGGGATAGCGGATAGCGGGTGGTCTGGACCACCTGCTATCCGCTTTCCCTAAAGTTTGGGCTGTTAGGAGAGCGCGCCCAGGCGGCTTCAGTGCGCGCCCTGATGGAGCCTCGCCACGCACACGGTCGGACTGATACCGGGACGCCGCCGGAATGGACTGCGTATATTACTCATATAGACTGTTTAGAGGAAAGACGGTTTTAATTGGACACTTACGCCAGCACGTCTTATTGTTTTATCATAAGCCAGCAGCTGTGCTATATTTTTATTTTTAATATTTTATTTGCCCAATCTACCTTGTCAATAAATTAGTTTACACATAGTTCCACCTCTGCCTCTTGTGTGTGTGTGGTGTGACCCGGGGATTTTACTCAGTCAGTACAACCTTGTGACACGTCCACTTGGACACATGTGGCTCCACCTCCCGAATTAACTCGCCTATAATATAATATATAATATATATATATAAAGCCAACTTGCTTTAGCCTCAGCAGAACCCCTGAGAAAATCTACCTCCCTCTCTCCATCGCGGGTTTAGGGTTTAGGATTTAGGATAGCGCAGCCTGCCCTTAAAGGCAATGGCACCTGGCACACTGATTGGTTTAACTGGCTAATGCCCAAAACACGCCTATGCATAATATAGCGGGTAGCGCAGGTGTTTTGCGGATAGCGGGAGGTGCACAAGATAGCAACTTTTACGGGGGAACGCCTCTTCCTAAATCCTAAATCCGCAAATAACGGGTTTAGGGAGTCTGCCGCAAGATAGGGCCCTGAGTGTTTTAATACCTGACTTCTGGTCCTGGAAGCAGACAGGAGCACTGAACCCAGCATGAAAACCCACTTGGATGTGGAGGGGATTCAGACATTTGTTATGGGGTCTAGGGCTGAACGATTTTAGGAAAAGATCTAATTGCGATTTTTCTGGCAGATATTGCGATTTTGATTTTATTTGCGATATTTCTTCAAATCAAGCTTCAGTGCAATATTCACCATGTACAGTAACAAATTTAAAACATGACAGAAAATAAAATACATTATACCATCAAAAAATTAAATGCTATTTACTCTAATGCAAGGATGAATAATAGAAAGGTAAGAATTGCTTCCAACATGTATTTATTGCCAAGAAACATGCATTGTTTAAATTCCTTGACTAACAGCATTTATTACAACTGAAGAACTAAAAGAGCCACATTTGACTGTCTTATTTTAAGTAGTGCAAAAAATCCTTAATTGTGTATAGTTAAAAAATGTAATAAAATACAAAACAATTAAAAAAAAACGATGTTAAATAAGTAATAACACTCCACATTTTTCAGCTCTGTTACAACTTTTTCCTCACACTTGGCGTACAGCTGTGGGATGGCAGCCTGGCTGAAGGAGGTGCGGGAGGGAATCATATCTTCCATCCAGCGTGCGGGGGAGGTTTTGAAATCCGTCTCTGCTGACCGTGTTAACAGACACCATGTATTTATCAATGTAGTGTGTTACGGCAGTCGTTACCTCCCGGTGTGTGCGGCTCCTCTTTTCATACGGAGTTACACAGCAAACAACGCTGTAATTGTAGTGTGTTTGCTGCAGTGGGCTTGAGCATCACTTTAACTCGACTTTTCCCCGGACCTTTTGGTCACGCACTCGTCATGTAAATGCTGTGGTCATTTTTCAAGGGCCAGTCTAAGTTGGTTGTGTTGTCGCTGGATGTTGCGACTTTTGCTCGACAGGCTTTGCACAGTACCTGTTTCTGGTGCACGTCTGCAGTCCCAAACATGAAATACTCCCATATGACCGATGTGCTGCTTTTTTGGGATTAAATCCCCTAACTCCGCTTCTGGTTCAGCTGAAGCCATTTCAAAACACGTTATTTAGGGACACCATCTTATTGTTACTGAGGGCTCTATTTTCCCGGCGCAGCGCAGGGGGGCGCAGTGAGGCGCACCCCGCGCAAAGCCATTTTCGACCAGCGCAACCCGTGGGGCGCACAGTTTCATATTTTCCCAGACCGAGGTGCGCCGAGATGGGAGTGGCGGCGCAGCAGGGGGAGGTGTCAACAGATTCAGCTTGGCGCAGTGACATTTTCGTGCCAAAAGGCTTCGCCGAGGTGCGCCAAAAGCTCGCCTCCTGAAACCACGTCTACTTTCGGCGCAAGGCGCAGCGGAGCCGGCGCAGTGGAATTTTGGCTGTCAGGCGGGCAGTGCGCACACGTCACCACAACCTCACAGATTGTCAGGCACAGTAAAAATGCAATAAATAACCACAAAAACCACTATTCAATGCTACTATCTCAATCAGCACATAAATGTATCTCCATATCGACTGTCCCGTCACAACTGATGTCAGATCAAAGGAGATTGGCACCGTTTGGCAGCGTAATGGAAACCCAACCTGATCACCTGTCAGTCAAACACTGTATCCAGTACGGTGATGTCTTTTTTCCAGTCATGGTGTCTGGCGCTGCTCGTGTTAACTACACAGTTCTTCTTTCATATATATAAATATTCCACTCTGGGTTTTCATTATCCAGTAATCACCGGACTATGACTGGTAAAATCTGCCAAAGTCCGGTAATTTTTAAATGTCCGGTGAAAATATTCACAATTTGAATTTTATTAAAACAGTCAATTTCCACGTAATTTTATTTATAATTTTAAAAAAAAAATAGACTGCGTGATCCCTGTCTCCGGTGCAGGGACGGTTTTTGCTATGGGCAGTGTGGGCAACCGCCCAGGGCGCCAATCTACTTGGGGGCGCACGAGAAAAAAAAAATCGCCAGTTTTCTAGACTACCGTATTGACCCGCACATGCCATCAGTACCATCAGTCGGCATCAGGCGGGCCGGCCGCGGCACCGGCCGGTACCGCGCCCACCCAGTCTGGTCTGCCGGATCTGACAGGTGAGGGGCTTAATGCCGCCCAATGCCGGCTCGCCTGATGCTGACTGATGCTGCCCCGGTTGGAGTAGTAACATGAAAGGGCGCAAGCCAGTAATTTCGCCTAGAGCGGCAACATAGGCAGAACCGCCACTGCTCCGGTGTACCAGAGGGAGAGAGAGAGGGTTTTTTTTCTGCAGAACCGGATCAAAACAGCGCAGTGAAGTCGCCTAGGGGAGAACAAGGTCACAAGACTGATGCGCATTGCAAGTTGTGGAGAGACACTTGAGACTTTCTATTTTAATTCAGCTGCTGAATTAAGTTTTTATTGATCTAATTGATTTCAAGTTGGCAGCACGCCGCGTTATTAAAATGATATGAGCCCGTTTTTTTGTTTGCAAATTGTAGTTGCAATTGTTTGCAATTGTATGCAATGTTCATGTTAAAAGAGCACAGGGTTGTGCAATATTTATTTATTTATTTTAGAAGTTACGCACGTGAGTCAATTGACGGCACGAATTTTATTTGATACAGCCTGCTTTTCAATAAAAAGATTACGCTATAAATTGACATGCCTTGATATCATTCCTATATAGCCTGCATATAATTTTAAGCTCAATAAATTCAGATAATATTTGACCGGAATTTCAAACATTTGTCCGGTAAATTGAAAACCTGCCGGTCACGTTGCCCGGTGCCAATTTTTTGTTTAGGGGAAACCCTGATTCCACACAAATCGAAAATGTAAAATGCATCGGTTCTTTGCCAGACACTGGGCGTTTAGAACAGCGAATGTAAAAGCTTTCATGAACCGGATTTTGTTTTAATCTCTAGTGTGTTGCTGCATCAGTAAGTGATGGAGTCGAAAGTTGCAAAACAAACATGTAGGCTATTTATATGAATATGGCGAGGATTATCCTTTGAGGTAAAAACATTCATTAAAAATGGGGGCTTCACAGTAAAATTTATATTTGCTCGTAAAAATCAATAACTTTAACAGACGGTGACAGAGCTGGAAAAAAAGATGCGAGGCAGGCAGGTAATGGAAAGACAGGGGGACTCAGGATGACGAATGTAAGGATAGATGGATGGATGGATGGATGGATGGATGGATGGATGGATGGATGGATGGATGGATGGATGGATGGATGGGTGGTTAGATGCATGGCAGGTAGCTCCAGCAACATGTCCCGAGTGTGTGTTGCGGCGGCTCTCTCCCTCCATGTCAATTGAGTAAACTTTCATTACGCCTTCGCGCAGCGCATTTTAAAGGCGAGGACAGGGGCTCATTTGATTGGTTAAAAGTGAATCGGCTGTGTCAAACCCACTCCACGCCTTCTCTCCTCTCTTGCGCCGGTAAGAGGAACGGCGCAGTAGTTGCGCCAAGGCTCACGTGCCAAAATTGCAAAATCCACTTGGCCACACCCAGTTGGCGCAGCACAGCTGCGCTGCGCCTCCGCCTCACCTGGTCTGCGAAAATAGAGCCCTGAGTGTGTATGCCGTCGCCTGGACAATGGCAGCTTCTGATTGGTTAGCGTGACCTCTCCACGCGTAGCATGCCGCTTCTGATTGGTGAGCTTGACAGGGCATGACGGCGGGATGGTAGGGAGACGGCATGTATGTGTGAAATAGTTGACACAAGTCAGTCAGGAGTGCTGAAAAAAAAAATGATTGCGATTTCGATCAGAAAACAATAAATCGTTCAGCCCTAATAGGGTCTTCACTGAAGTTGTACCAATGTTGACTAATCTCAGGGTGAAGTCAAAGGGGTGTCGTCCTCTTTTGCTTGTTGAAAACTTGTTGCAGCGAGTTTCCTCCTCACGCTGTATTGTGGAGATTTTTTGCTTTTGTTGTTGGTCAACTTTTCTTTTATGGATTGACAATAAAAAATCAAAAAAACGAGCTGTCAAGCTCTTGGATTGCTGTATTTGTCATAATCTGCTGCAAAAACTCAAAGTGGATGTCATGCTGCTTACATGGACATTTCTTCTTCTAAATACTATCTTAATTGCATTAATATTAGAATATTGCAATCCATGTAAATGTAGTCACAGAAAGTGACATGAGTCCGCTTATGAGATTTTATAAAAGATTTTAAGATTTCAGTTAAAATGTAATGTTGTCTAAACATAAACAAACTGCTTTCATCTCCACAGGGACAGGAAGAGGAGTCGAGGTGATGTGAAGGAGCAGCTGTCCTGCTGTGCTTTGTGTCAGGAGCTCCTGAGGGATCCAGTCTCCACCAGCTGTGGACACTGGTTCTGCAGACGGTGCATCACTTCAGACTGGGACCAGTCTGATCCATCAGGAGATCCTGCCTGTCCCCAGTGTGGAAAAAGATCCAGAACAAGACCTGGACTGCAGACACCCAGTCAAACCAGCACAGTGGACGGCGGTCTGCAGGAGGTTTTAGACGAGCATAAGATCAGTCTGAGGAGGAGATGTGAATTTGTGACAGAAGGAACTGCTGCAGCAGGAAGTGGAACCCCCCTCAACAGGATCTACACTGAGCTCTACATCACACAGGGACGGAGTGAAGAGGTTAATACCCAACATGAGGTGTGGCAGCTGGAGACAACATCCAAGATGGAGACCCTCAGTGACACTCCAATCAAGTGCCAGGACATCTTTAAACCCTTACCTGGCCAGGACACACACATCAGAGTAGTTGTGACGCAGGGCGTTGCTGGCATTGGAAAAACCTTCTCAGTGCAGAAGTTCACTCTGGACTGGGCGGAGGGCTTGGAAAACCAACATGTCAGTCTTGTGGTTCTGCTTTCGTTCCGGGAGCTGAACTTGATCAAAGATAAGCGCTACAGTCTTCTCCAGCTGCTCTGTGATTTCCATCCAACATTACAGACGGTCACAGCAGAGAAGCTCGCCGTCTGTAAAGTCGTGTTCATCTTTGACGGCCTGGATGAAAGCAGGTTTTTATTGGATTTCCAGAACAAAGAGGTCTTGTCTGATGTCACACAGACATCATCAGTAGACGTGCTGTTGACAAACCTCATCAAGGGGAATCTGCTTCCCTTGGCTCTCCTCTGGATAACTTCCAGACCTGCGGCGGCCAATCAGATCCCTCCTAAATGTGTCGACAGGGTAACAGAAGTCCGAGGGTTCACTGACCTCCAGAAGGAGGAGTACTTCAGGAGGAGATCCAGTGATGAGGACCTGTGCGGCAGAATCATCTCACACATCAAGGCGTCCAGGAGCCTCCACATCATGTGCCACATCCCAGTCTTCTGCTGGATCACTGCTACAGTTCTGGAGCACATGTTGACTACAGACCAGAGAGGAGAGCTGCCCAAGAGCCTGACTGAGATGTACTCACACCTCCTGCTGGTTCAGACACAGAGGAAGAAGAACAAGTACGATGAGAGACATGACAGGAGTCAGCAGAAGCTGATGGAGACTGACAGGGAAGTTCTTCTGAAGCTGGGCAGGCTGGCGTTTGAACATCTGGAGAAAGGCAACCTGATGTTCTACCAAGAAGACCTGGAGGAGTGTGGTCTTGATGTCAGAGAGGCCTCGGTGTACTCAGGAGTGTGCACAGAGATCTTCAAAACAGAGTGTGTGCTCCACCGGAGAAAAGTCTACTGCTTTGTTCATCTGAGCATTCAGGAGTTTCTCGCTGCAGTCTACATCTTCCACTGCTACACCAACAGGAACATAGAGGTACTGGCCAGAGTCATGAGAACACACAAGAATAAAGGAGTTGACAGTGAGCCGTCGTTGGATATCTTCCTGAAGAAAGTCATGTCTCAAGCCCTGCAGAGCAGAAACGGTCACCTGGACCTCTTTGTCCGTTTCCTTCATGGCCTCTCACTGGAGTCCAACCAAAGGCTCTTAGGAGGCCTGCTGGGTCAGACAGAGAGAAGACCAGAAGACATCAGGAGAGTCATCTACAACCTGAAGGAGAAGAACACCTACAGTGCCTCTCCTGACAGAAGCATCAACATCTTCCACTGTTTGATGGAGATGAACGACCTCTCAGTGCATCAGGACATCCAAAAGTTCCTGAAGTCAGAGAACAGATCAGAGAAGGAACTCTCTGAGATCCAGTGCTCAGCTCTGGCCTACATGCTGCAGATGTCAGAGGAGGTTCTGGATGAGTTGGACCTGAAGGTGTATGACACATCATTGGAGGGACGACTGAGACTGATCCCAGCTGTGAGGAACTGCAGGAAGGCTCGGTTAGTCCTGATGTGAAATCAACATTATACAAACAGTGTAGAGCTGCTTCCATACCTGACACCATCAGAAATACAATAAAGATATGTAGTGCTCTAAATATTCAGATCAGGGCCACCCCTGGCCAAATTGGGGCCCTAAGTGGCATTTTTTTTGGAGACACACACCGACACGCACACACACACACACACACACACACACACACACACACACACTTCCCGCCGACCACGCAATCCCAGATGTATAATAGGAATAAAATGACGGCATAACGATATTCCATTAAACTTGACAAGCTCTATTAGTAAGAAGAAAGTACTGTAAGTGGAATAAGCAGCACTGTATGAGTCAACTAAAAAAATAACTTCAAACTAGAATAAATAAATAGATATGAGTCTCAAATAGTCATCAATTTCAAAAAAATATTTTAACAAAAGATGTTTTCCTAAAAAAAAAAAAAAAAAAAAAAAAAAGGAACTTCAACTGGCAAATATCTGAAAACAGGTCAGTGAACTAAACAAGCATGTGTGTTACAAATTAAATAAATTCAATTCAGATAGCCTTAAATTGATCTTCTTTATTGATAGGCTCTAAACTTAACCTAATATATGACCACCAGCTGGTCAATTTACCACTCCTTTTTCACAGAGGTGAATGCATATGCAGACAAATGACTGACAGTAATCTCCCTTCTATCTCATCATGAGGAGCAGCTGAGGTGTTTATGCAGCACCACAAAGTTTTACATGTATTTCAACAACATACCCACTTCAAGTGAAGCACAAGCTTCCTCTTGATTTTTTTTCCTCTTAGCTCCAGATTCAAAATGCCTCTTAGAAGCCATCTCTCTCCTCACCTGCAGCAGTGTTGGTGCATCTGACCACTGATTGGTCAGATGCAGATTGCTCAGATCTGCTCTATTTTCACTGGCTAACAGCAGCACACTGGCTTAGCTTGTCTATTCAGAGAAGAGGTTTCACTTCGGCTTTTTTTTCAATCTATGTTATCACATGCATACTACTGCTCATTCATCTTTAGTTGAATTGTTAGGTCTGTTTGATAAGTAATTTACATTTTTAAAACAAATAATTTAACGTAACAGACCACTGATGTAAGAGACTGCAGGGTCCTAAACATCGTCATTCGTAAGTTCATGTGAATAGCCTGTACGTACAATGGTCAACACTCGGTTGACAATCTTTTAAGTTAAATGTGTGCATGCATTGACCCAACATCAACCCTCAGGTTAAATAATTACTGATGGATCCTCTTGTGATTTTTGTTCAATCATTAATAACATAACATTTTCACCTTTTATTGCTAGAACAACGTAATTGTTAAATAAATGAATAAAGTGTTGTTTATTTGTTGCCTCAGTTAATTTAAGGAAATTTCTATTTCATTTGTGTGCATTTTAGTCATTAACATTTTAGTCATTAACATTAAAAACACACACTTTTTTGGTAGTAAAATAAGAGTAAAAGGTAAAAAAACGAAATTCCCAAAAATTAAAACAGAAAAAATGGAAATTCCAAAAATTAAAACGGAAAAAATGGAATTTGGAAAGAAATAAAACGGAATTTGGGAAAAAATAAAACGGATTTTATAGGGCCCTAATAGCAGCTCACCCCGACAATACTTCAAAATCAGAGTTTTTGCTGTATAATTGAACTTGAGCATCAGGTTTCTACTGCTCGGTTTCTTCTGATATTATACATGAAGCACCTTTAAAAAAAATTGTATCCTGTAATACAGTTTAATATTACTATAATATAACCCTATATAAACACAAGAAAATCACAGATTTGACATTAAATCTGTAATTACAGACTTTCTGGCTGTGGACTCTCAGAGACTCATTGGGAAATCGTGGCCTTGGCTCTGAAGTCCAACCCCCATCTGTCAGAGCTGGACCTGAGTGAGAACCTGCTGCAGGATTCAGGAGTGAAGCTGCTGTTTGCTGTACTGGAGAGTCCAAACTGCAGACTGAAGACTCTCAGGTCAGACTGCACTTTTTGATGATGTGTGAACATGTAATATTCTGTTAGCTGAACAGGAGTTTTACAGGCTAACATCTCAAAGTGTATTTTCACACAATCCTTGTGTGTTGAAGTGAAAAACTGTGAACTTGAGTGATGATATTGTACATTATTTCAACATGCAGGGGTCCAAATGGCCTTCGTCTGTAGGAATCTGATATTTATTGTGGTAATTCCACAGAACGTATAGAGGACACCATCATGGAGGTCTTGGTCCAACTATGGATTCACAAAGGATTCCAATATTTTCTTTGATTTATCATCAAGGACAAAAATCCCATGTGGGCATATCATTGCATTCTGGTATCTTTCACAGATTAGGCATGATGGGATGGAGTTGATATGTCCAACTTTTACCATCCTGATCACATTCCCTCATGGTAACTGTTGTCTTGTAACTGTTCTGAACCTCAACTAAACCTTTAGGACCTCTTGTTTTTCATTGATTATTATTTTGATCATCTTCATACGGTGGCCGAGAAGTGCAAACCAACATTACAAAATGTGAAACACTTTTACAAAGTTTGAGACAAATTTACATTTTGGAAAACATACAGTATTTACATATCACAAAACAAAATTACATTACCAGAACACTTTTACCAGTCCCGAACAAATTTACGTTTCGGAAAACAAATTAACAAGACGCAAAACACTTTTACAAGTGCTGAAACAAATTTACAAATTACACAAACCGGAAAGGGAATGTACCAAAGCCCTGATTGACACGGACCTGACACGGAAGTGAAAAAGAGCCTGGTCAATTTTGGTTTTTGTCGTCAGTGGCAGTGGATTTCATGGCCACCCAATATGGACAGCAACCGGGTGCTCTTTTGTCCGTATTGTGAACAATACGTGAGTCAGTGGAGTCAGTTTTGTTTTTCATGTGGACGGGGTTTACTGCGGTAGCCAAACAGTTGTCCAAAGGCCTGTATCACGCAGTGGGATTAAGGCGTTATCCTAGGATTGAATCCTACATAAAGCACCGCCCCCTGGCCAATCAGCTGTTTGCCAAACTGTGGCCTGCCCAATCATTGAGGATCCCCCTGAATGATGAGTCCAAATGAGGAGAGAATTACGGCCTGAAAGGATTTTCCTGGACCGGTCATATCCGTTAGATTTTGCCGACGACTCTCTGTATGAGAGAAAGGCTGTGATGTAATGTGATGTAATGTGAAGCAGCTTCAGCCTGGCTAACAGCTGCCTGCTATACAGAGCTGACACTCTGTAGGAGAGGAAAACAGAAATGAGAGATCATTAAAGGGAATTTAATAATTAAAAGTATTTTTAGAGGCATTTAACAACATTTTAGGGACATTTAAAATGGCACAATTAATTAGCTCTAAATATTTTGGGGGGGCAAATTATTCCTGTGTGAGAGAATGGGCCTGATTGACAGCTGAGGGGAATTACACCTGGGGGAATTCAACTATATCTGTCATACACACATCTGTGCAGTGCAGTGAGTTCATGGGTTTCAGCGTCAGATGTGGACTTGAGCTGTTGTGTAACTTGCGCATTTACACCATCGGCAATTCGTTGCCAAGCATTCCGCCTTCTCTTCGCGGCAGCCGCGGTGTTCGATTTAGTGTGTAGATGTTGTTTTTGCTCCTCATCCTTTTCCATTATGATACGCTGCACCTCCGCCGTGACATACGCTGTGCGTTTTTCCTTGTCGCCCCTTAGACGTGCGCGTTCACGGCTCTTTATGAGGCAAACCTGGATCGAATGAGCGAGTTGATAACCAGCGTCGTGATACCGGTTATCCCTGAACACCATGATCTCAATTAGTGTAGCCGGATAGGTCTGAGAGATCCAGGGAAAACTAAGCTTGCTCGTGATACAGGCCTCTGGTCCACGAAGTTCCAATCTGATGGCCCTAATTACGGAGTTTACAGTTTGCTTCCTGCGGTAGTACCCGGCTTCATTCAGCTTGGTTTTCAGGGACCTCAAGCTGATGTGTACACCATGCACACTAGACATTAAGTTCACAATAACCGCATACGAGTGCCCCTCGTTAAAATACTGGATGCACTGTTGCAGCATATTTGGCTCCCCTGCCTGCTCTGTGTCGCTAACAAACTCTCCTATGCCCATCTTCGGTCACCAACACAACAACTGACGACAAAAACCAAAATTGACCGGGCACTTTTTCACTTCCGTGTCAAGTCCGTGTCAATCAGGGCTTTGGTACATTCCCTTTCCGGTTTGTGTAATTTGTAAATTTGTTTCAGCACTTGTAAAAGTGTTTCGCGTCTTGTTAATTTGTTTTCCGAAACATAAATGTGTTTCAGGACTGGTAAAAGTGTTTTGGTAATGAAATTTTGTTTTGTGATATGTAAACATGTTTTCCAAAATGTAAATTTGTCTCAAACTTTGTAAAAGTGTTTCACATTTTGTAATATTGGTTTGCACTTCTCGGCCACCGTATCTTCACACCCTTTTTCACAGCTCACCTCCTTCCCATGCAAAACTTTGTTTAAACTCTGCAGGCTGACAGACGACCACGCCAAATGAACATTTGGTATATTTCAGGATATTTTCTGTCTCTAGTCCCTCAGACTGAGCCATATGAACACAGTCGACTGTCACCATGTTTTTGACTGAATACTGTGATATCCATATTGTGAGGATATTGTTAGGATGACTGGTTGGTGCTTTCATGAAAGTGTAAATTAGTGCTAAACAGTCATTAGTAATATGGATATGATGAGCGAGCAGGCTGAGGCCAATAACAGAGCAGCGAGGAGCGTCTAATAAGTTGAGAAAACTGCATCCCTTTACTGTAATGCAGCCTTTAAAAGCAGGAGAGGACAACACTGATGCCACAAGATATTACCATATCCCAAATCCCACATGATATCTGATCTCATATCACTGTATCCATATTATATCAATATATTGATGGGCCCACCTCTACTGCCATCACCTGGTCAGTCTGTTGAAATGCTCATAACTTTGGCCTTGATTGGTCAAGAGACTGGGTGCTGGTGTCATGTGATGCAGAAGCTCTTGTTCTCCAGTTTTACTCTGAGAAGATGGTAGACTGAAGGCATCTGAGGACTTTTCACTGAGCCATTCATTTGGTATTTATGGACGTACCTATGGCTGTTTTCACATCTACCATATTTAGCACTGAATTTGAATCATTTTGGACCTTTTATCATTTCTTGCTTTCATTGTCTGTTTATTTGTGTTTTTCATATTTTGATGTCTTGTCATTTCAGGTGTTATCTTTATCTTTTCATTTACTCTGATGGTTTTGTAAAGCACTTTGGAACTTTGCTTCAAAGGTGTAATGTAAATATAAATTAGTATTATCATTATTATTATTAATATAGTTGTTATAATAACTATTTCATTGGTTTGTCTTTCCTTTTTAAATATTTTGAAAAATCTCTGACTGATAAATATCCCAAACACTGGAAATTATAGCTACATATTTTATTCTTTATTCAGATTGCGGAGCTGCAGGTTGTCAGAGAGCAGCTGTGCTTCTCTGGCCTCGGCTCTGAAGTCCAACCCCCATCTGACAGAGCTGGACCTGAGTGAGAACAAGCTGCAGGATTCAGGAGTGAAGCTGCTGTCTGCTGGACTGGAGAGTCCAAACTGCAGACTGAAGACTCTCAGGTCAGACTGCACTTTTTAATGATGTGTGAACATGTAATATTCTGTACAGGCTTATTTATTTATTTATTTATTTGGCATTTCTGCTTTATTTGATAGTCACAGTAGAGATAGACAGGGGAGAGAAAGGGGATGATATGCAGCAAAGGACCAGAGGTCGGATTTGAGCCCTGGTCTCTGCGATCAGGACTGAGCCCTGGTTCCAGTGGCGGCTCTGCCCATGTTGGCGCCCTAGGCGAAATTACTCCCTTGCGCCCTTCCATGTTTCTACTCCTACCAAAACCACTACTGCATGGTGCTCGCTCTTAGCCAGTGAGCCACCGGGACGCCCGACACACGGGTTTATTGACATGAGTACTTTACACACAGAGACAATCAGGGGCCGGTCAGAAAGCTCTGAAGTTTAGTTTAACCAGCAAAAAACAGCAAGTCACTAACTTGAACCACAGACTGGTACTGATGCTGTGAAGACAGGATCATATTTGGGGGCGCATATCCTCAATACTCAAGGGAGATTAATATTAGGCGTGTTTTTATATCCACAAATCTAATCTTAGACATGCGTGTGTGTTAATTATTCATCAGTGCTAATTGTTCATGTGTCTCAGATGTGCCCATCAGAGGACTAATTGTTTTCACATTATCAACAGTTTCCCAGCATCACCTCTAAGTCAAAGGACCAATAGCTGTAGAAACATGCATATGCCAGCCATGAAGTTGGCTCACATTTCCACGCTCATTTCACTCTTCATACATCTGAACTTAGCCGTGGAAAAGGACGTACACCACGTTTTTGTGCGTATGCACCCTTTACATGAGGCCCCTGGTGAGCCATCGGTTCCAGATCTCTGCTGTGATGTGAGGAAGAAAATAAAACACATCAGGGCTCATCAACTCCATTTGTCCAAAAGGGTTTTTTTTAGGCAGACACTGTGGGGACCAGACTTTCAAATAACAACATATTCATTTATTTAGGAATAATTAGCCTATTATTGTTTAGTATTTTCACTTTCTTACAAAATGAATACCTGTATCAGTGTGAGCAGGCTGCTGGACAACATGGCTAATCCATAATAATAACTAGATACTGAAGTAGAAAAAGCTCTCAGAGCACAAGGAGCCAGTTCACTGAGGAGTGACACTTCTGCACTCTTCCTGTCTTATAGTTTATTTTTTATTCTTCATTCAGACTGAGAGACTGCAGCTTGACAGAGAGCAGCTGTGCTTCTCTGGCCTCGGCTCTGAAGTCCAACCCCCATCTGACAGAGCTGGACCTGAGTGACAACGGGCTGCAGGATTCAGGAGTGGAGCTGCTGTCTGCTCTGGTGGAGAGTCCAAACTGCAGACTGAAGACTCTCAGGTCAGTAGAGGGGTGGAGTCAGTCCTCTGAGGTCAGTAGAGGGGTGGAGTCAGTCCTCTGAGGTCACTAGAGGGGTGGAGTCAGTCCTCTGAGGTCAGCAGAGGGGTGGAGTCAGTCCTAGAGGGGTGGAGTCAGTCCTAGAGGGGTGGAGTCAGTCCAGGCGGAGCAGCTTGGTTGCTTGGTTCTTGTGCTGGACACAGTCAGTGCAGGCAGCATTTCCTGGGAAAAATCCAAAGTGCTCAGTGGCCTCAGGACTGGACAGAAAGACAGAGAGAGATCAGCCAATCAGAGCAGCCACAGGTGTGTTGGGGTCATGTGCTCGAGTTGACCTGCAGATGATGATGATGATGATGAAGAGGATGATGGTTTTGTGTTCATCCCTACAGGCTGGAACATGTAGAAGACTGGACTCCAGCTGGCAGCCTGAGAGGATGTGAGTACTGAGACACACACACACACACACACACACACACACACACACAGAAAGGGATTTTAGAAAATATACACTATATTACCAAAAGTATTCGCTCACCTGCCTTTACTCATACTATTTACTCATACTCATACTAAGTGCCATCCCATTCCTAACCCATAGAGTTCAATATGATGTCGGTCCACCTTTTGCAGCTATTACAGCTTCAACTCTTCTGGGAAGACTGTCCACAAGGTTGAGGAGAGTGTTTATAGGAATTTTTGACCATTCTTCCAAAAGCGCATTGGTGAGGTCACACACTGATGTTGGTCGAGAAGGCCTGGCTCTCAGTCTCCGCTCTAATTCATCCCAAAGGTGTTCTATCGGGTTCAGGTCAGGACTCTGTGCAGGCCAGTCAAGTTCATCCACACCAGACTCTGTCATCCATGTCTTTATGGACCTTGCTTTGTGCACTGGTGCACAGTCATGTTGGAAGAGGAAGGGGCCCGCTCCAAACTGTTCCCACAAGGTTGGGAGCATGGAATTGTCCAAAATGTTTTGGTATCCTGAAGCATTCAAAGTTCCTTTCACTGGAACTAAGGGGCCAAGCCCAGCTCCTGAAAAACAACCCCACACCATAATTCCTCCTCCACCAAATTTCACAGTCGGCACAATGCAGTCTGAAATGTACCGTTCTCCTGGCAACCTCCAAACCCAGACTCGTCCATCAGATTGCCAGATGGAAAAGCGTGATTCATCACTCCACAGAACGCGTCTCCACTGCTCTAGAGGCCAGTGGCGGCGTGCTTTACACCATTGCATCCGACGCTTTGCATTGCACTTGGTGATGTGTGGCTTGGCTGCAGCTGCTCGGCCATGGAAACCCATTCCATGAAGCTCTCTGCGTACTGTACTTGGGCTAATCTGAAGGTCACATGAAGTTTGTAGCTCTGTAGCAATTGACTGTGCAGAAAGTCGGCGACCTCTTTGCACTATGCGCTTCAGCATCCGCTGACCCCTCTCCGTCACTTTACGTGGCCTACCACTTCGTGGCTGAGTTGCTGTTGTTCCCAAACGCTTCCATTTTGTTATAATAGAGCTGACAGTTGACTGTGGAATATTTAGGAGCGAGGAAATTTCACGACTGGATTTGTTGCATAGGTGGCATCCTATGACAGTTCCACGCTGGAATTCACTGAGCTCCTGAGAGCGGCCCATTCTTTCACAAATGTCTTGTTTCACAGTCTGCATGCCTGAGTGCTTGATTTTATACACCTGTGGCCAGGCCAAGTGATTAGGACACCTGATTCTGATCATTTGAATGGGTGAGCGAATACTTTTGGTAATATAGTGTATATTGAATAAAATTATGTATATAGTAAAATTACATACACATTAACTACAAATACAGAAAATGTGAGCGAGCTGAAACTATATGTGTGTGTGTGTGTGTGTGTGTGTGTGTTTCCAACAGCAGCTAAAATCAGCTGACATGACAGAAACCTGGGCGCCCTGGTAGCTCATGTGCTGCAGAGCTCCAGCTTGTCCAGGCTGAGTCGTGGGTTTGAATCCCACCTCAGGCCCTTTGCTGCAGGGCAGCCCGTCTCTCTCCCCGGCCTTTCCTGTCTCTCTCTGCTGTGTCCAATCAAAGCTACAATGACTAAAAACAACTTTCAAATTACAGAGAAAAATGAGTTTTCCTCTGTTCGATTTGTCTCACACAGTGGTGGAAAAGGTTTTGGGACACCCTTAAAATTTGACACAATCTCACAATCTCAAATATTATCATGAAATATTTGTGGAAAAATCTTTTTTGTGTTTCAAAAGGTGTGGCTGCATTAGACAGATACAAACAAATACAAATTATATTTTTTTGTTTATTGTTTACCAGAAAAACTAACCAAACTAAATTCTTGACAGTGGAATCTTTCTCTTCAGGCGTGTTTCCTGCGTTAGGTTCCTTGTTTTAGCCATTTTAGTGTCTGAAGAACTTTCAGATGTGCTGCTTTATATAGACACCAAGCTTGGCAACAAAAATTGTGTCTTTTAATAAAAAGAACGTCCTTCATCACTGGTACCAAAATGACCCAGGAACCAATCAATTTGAAGTTTTTAATGGCTTTTTTAGGATTTGTTCAGTATTTTGGTTGTGACTGGACTAAAAGAAATTGCACTTGAAGACCTAAGAGTGATTCTTAATGCAATATTTCACAAATGCATGGGGTGTCTGAAAACTTTTTTCCACCACTGTATCATAAGCCTGGTATTTTTTTGTTCCTTTATTAGTGAAAGAAAGGTGAACAAGTCGAGTGCAGAGAGTGACAACATTAGAAAACATTTTAGAAAAGGAGAAGACAGGACTGAACAGATGTGGAAAGAAAGAAAGAACCAGACAGGAACTCAAACAAAACAACACAGAAAATAAGGAGAAACAAAAATTAAGAAAGCAAATCAATTGTAGTTTACTTTTGTTGTGTGTGTGTGTGTGTGTGTGTGTGTGTGTGTGTGTGTGTGTGTGTGTGTGTGCGTGTGCATGTGCATTTGCGTGCGTGTGTCTGTGTGTGTGTGTGTGTGTAGGGGGGGTGTATGAAGAGGGTAGGGGGCAGGTAAGGACAGAGAGAGGTAGAGAAAAAGAGAGGGAGACATAAGAGAAAAAAAAACCTGAATGAGAAAAAGGAGAAAAAAATTGAAAAGACAAAGTGTAAAATGACATTAGTTTTGATTTTTAATGAAAAATGCAAAACTATAATAACCTTATGAGAGCCAAGAGAGTGTGAGTGAATGATGCTTTCTGAGGTGTGTTGTGTGTCTTCTCCCCATCAGATGCCTGTGATCTCACACTGGATCCAAACACAGCGAACAGAGAGCTCCATCTGTCTGAGGACAACAGGAAGGTGACGATGGAGAGAGAGAAGCAGTCGTATCCTCGTCACCCAGACAGATTTAACTGGAGGCCTCAGGTTCTGTGTAGAGAAGGTCTGACTGGGCGATGTTACTGGGAGGTCCAGTGGAGTGGATGGGTTTCTATAGCAGTGACTTACAGAGGAATCACAAGAAGTGGTGCTGACTCTCGGCTTGGAAACAATGAACAGTCCTGGAGTCTGAGGTGCCGTGATTACAGCTACACTGTCAGACACAACAGGAAGTCCACCAGCATCTCTGTCCGTCCCCGTGGATCTCACAGAGTAGCAGTGTATCTGGACCGCTCTGCTGGGACTCTGTCCTTCTACAGAGTCTCTTCTGACAGACTGAGACTCCTGCACACCTTCAGCTCCACCTTCACTGAGCCGCTCCTCCCTGCGTTTGGTTTGTGGTCACCTGGTTCTTCTCTTGTGGTTGAGCTGCCAGTTTCTCAGAAACAAACTCTGACCTGAAAGTGTTGAGAACATGTTTGGCTGATTTGTGATTTATAGTTACTGTTTTTTTGTTTGTTTGTTTTTTTATTGTAACAGGCATCTTGGTGGATAATTGTTAACTGATTGACTGGACAGGCGCGTAAATATAATAAGTCATTATAATGTTTGTATATTCAAATTCTTAATATTGTGCAAAAGTGTCATTTAAACCTCCTCCTCCACTGATTGCTTTTTTTTTTGTATTTCTAGTCAATAAACACAGACATGAGAATGACAACTCAGTCACACACCAGAAACACTCACAAATATTCTCTAATAATTAATTCCTGTCTGTCCTTGCAAGAGTTTTTTTTATGTCCTTTCTGAAACAATAAACAAAGTGCTGACATTGTGAACCAATTTCAGACTTTTTTTGTTTTGTTTTGTTTTCTTCTTCTTCCTGCTCTTTGTGCATTTATCCAGAAAGTAGACTGAGTGAGTACAATGATGAAGAGAAGTAGGGCAGCAGCACCGAAGCCAGGGTTTGAACCCAGCAGTTTTTCTTCTCTCTCGCTCTCGCTCTCTCTCTCTCGCTCAAAAACAAGAAACTGGTGATGAAACTTGGACAGGCAGACATGACGCTTTGCTGGCTTTGCTTGGATTCTCACACACACACACACACACTGAGAGAGAGAGAAAAACGATCTCAGACACACTCGCTGGATACAATGTGTGTGTGTGGATGTGAGTTTGAGTATGTGTGTGTGTGTGTGTGTGCGCTACAGCAGACTCTCTTTGTGAACACAACTTACGCAAATATTTGACCTTTCACTGTATATAACACTTTCCCAAAATAGGTGAAAGAGGAAAATGCGTGCTGCAGTTCCTGTGTTCGTCCAGCAGGGCGGACGCTGAGCACACAGCCGCTGTGAAACTCCAGAGACACCGAGAGTCGAAAAAAAAAAACGCAGCGCGGCCGAGCTTCATATCTCTGATGCAAGCGATAGCAGCTCCTCCGGTGAAAGGGCTCTGTATGCCGCTTTGGAAAGTTTCCATGCATTCACTTTAATTTCCACATAAACCCTGGTTTTCGACACGCTCTGTGAAGCATCGCTTAGAGGGAAAAGACTTGATATGAAGAGCTTTGTGACACATTTGAAAAAAAAAAAAAAAAGCACAGTTTGAAGGCATTCTCTTATAGTCCAGTCATTTTAGGAAAAAAACCCTAGGACAAAGTGCAAGAGAAGCAAACTCAACTGATTTTGTATCCTCAGTTTGTCCTGAGTGAGGGGAAAAAGTCCCAAGGAATCCCATTGGAAAGTTTTGAAAATCACCTCTATATCACCATATGATACCAAAAAACACTGTTTTTAACACACAGGGGAAAGGGGTTCAACATTTTTCTTTCAGATATCACTATAAAAATTCACAAGTTGATTAAACACACAAAGACAAGAAAAAAAAGTCAATTACCAGTTCTTTGAATTATTCTGTTTACACATGCATATCACACATTATCTGATTTGATATGCACTAATAAGGTATATAAGGAATTAATGTCAGAACAGATATTTAAACAGTGAGTTAAAAAGTTTCTATATATATAGTAACCTTTCAAAATTCTGTTCTGGCATTTATTCATTTATTTTGCAGAAAGCACATAATCTCATCTCAACAAGTCTAATTATAAGCAGGTTCTCACTATTCATGTATATTAGGTTATATTATAGTCTTGAGACTGTGAAATATGATATATTTTTCGTTTTTTTTCCTTTTTTGATTTTTGCATATCTATATATAGGCAAGGCAAGGCAAGGCAAGTTTATTTATAAAGCACAATTCAAGACAAGGTAATTCAAAGTTCTTTACAGAAACATTATATAGATATCTATATCTATATTGTCACGACCCGGCTCATGAGCCGTGACAAAAAGTGGAGGTACACAGTGTTTAACGTAAAGAATTAAAGATTTATTAATATAAATTAACCAAAACCATTTTAAAGTGATGAAGTGTGAGAATCTGTAATGTCAGTGTGTCTGCCGATGGATGTGTGAACAAATGGTGAGTGCGGGGTGTTGTGTCAGAAGAACAAAACCAAAACAGGCCAAAGCCAACCAAATGCAGAACGTGGTGCCATCAGGGTGGATAAGAGGGAGAATGAGGGAAGGAGAGGGGGCCTTTTAACCCCTGGGAGCCTGGCCAGGTGCTCCCAATTGGGGAGACTAGTCTCCGCCCACCAGCAGCCTGCAACAGGGAGAAACACACACAACAACAGACAGGGGGAAACACATAACCACACCCAGCAGGCCCTGCCAGGCAGGAGGCCGTCACACCCCCCTCCATAAGAAAGGGGTCCCAACCCCGGAACCACAAATAATCAAAGTACCTTTAACCGTTAAATAAGTTCTTGCAAGCTAGACATAAATTATCACATATATACATTTTTTTTTTCTTTCAAACGAACTACTAACCTGACATTTTTCATCCGTGGGTGCAACTCAGCACTTGTACCCCCCCCCCCCCCCCCCCCCAGCAACCTGGTACCAGTAAGAAGCAGTTTAAGAAAGGGAAAGTTACGCACAAGGAAAAGTTACACTGAGGACATGCAGGTTGCTACACAGTTATTACAGTCCTACTGAGGAGCTCTGGACAGCGCGTCTGCCACCACGTTGTCAGAACCCTTGATGAACTTAATGTCTAGCCAGTAGGACTGCAGGAGTAAAGACCATCTTCTTAAACTCTGGTTTGGACATTGCAGAGAATTAAGGAAGGTTAAGGGATTGTGGTTGGTGTAAACAACAAGTACAACACCACATCCCACATAGACATCAAAATGTTTCAGGGCCCAAATGAGTGCAAGCGCTTCTTTCTCTACCGTGGAATAGTTTAACTGGTAGGAGTTGGATCTCTTTGAAAAGAAGCTCACGGGTTTCTCAAAACCAAGATCGTCAGCTTGCAAGAGGACTGCGCCCGCTCCCACGTGACTAGCGTCCACTTGGAGTGAGAACGGACGGTCAAACCGCGGGGCCGCCAAAACTGGAGCATTAGTCAAAAGCGCTTTTACATGCTCAAAAGCCTGTTGGCAAACAGGGGACAACACAAAAGTTACTTTACCCTTCAGCAAATCAGTAAGTGGCGCTACCACTTCAGAAAAATTTCTGCAACAACTTCTGTCAGAATCAAGCCCAGGCAACCCATCCTCGACCTCTGCTGCCGCAGAGTGAGGAGCAGAAATCGTGTGCAGCGGGTAAGCAGCTGGGTATCTGGTGGACTGACACCTCACTGTGAGAAGGTAAACTGCGCCAGGACGAGAGCGAGGGAGTGGACCCACACAATCAATTTTTACATGTTCAAAAGGCTGCGCTACAGCTGGAATTGGAAACAGAGGAGCAGGTGCTATACCCTGGTTGGGCTTACCAGTGAGTTGGCAGGTGTGACAAGTTTTAATATAAGCGGCAACATCCTTTTTCACACGCGGCCAAAAGAAATGCCGCAGCAACCGGTCGTAGGTTTTCCGGACACCCCAGTGCCCAGCATCATCGTGGGCCAGCTTCAGCACAGACTCACGATACTTACGAGGCAACACAATCTGAATGATGGGGTCTCCAATGAACCTGTCCCCGTGGGGCACCCACTTCCGGACTAACAATCCACCATGCATAAAATAACACCGTGAGTTATTTTTTACCTCCTCTGCAGATAGCACTTGTTCAAACAACTCTCCCAGAGAGAGATCAGCTCGCTGCTCAGCCTTCAGGTCCTCCTGTGAAATCTCCAGAGGAACACCAGACAAAGAAAATGCACACAACTCTGAGACATCAGCCTCCAACTTCTCAACACCAGACACATCTGAATTGCCACTCGTCATAGAGCGCGTTACCGCACAAGCAGTAAAAACGTCTGGGAAGTTCACTTCACTGTCATCAGGCTGCTTCCTCACTAGCGGAACAGATGACACCACCAGAGGCGGTGGCGGCGGAGCATCAGCCCACACACGATCTCCTGCCACACCATTCCCCAAAATCAGTGTGATGCCCTGGATAGGCAGCGCCGGACGCACACCAACAGCCACCTGGCCCTCAAAGAGATCCGAATGCAGCATGACGTTATGCAGCGGCACCTGCAACACTTTCATGCCCATTCCCAAGACAGGAACGGAGCACCCAGTGTCGCTCTCTTCTGAGAATGGCAACACTGAGGCCTGGATGAAAGAATCAAAAGCGGCAGTATCCCGCAGGATTTTCACTGGGACTTTAACAGCACTACCTACCAAGGAAACAAAACCATCAGACACAAAAGGGAGGAACGAATCAAGTTCATCAGGTAAGGCTTTCGCTTGCTTCTCAGCACTTACCACATGCACAGCAGACAACGTAGGCTTAGACACAGCCAAACAAGCACCCTTTGCCTGTCCCACAGGACCAGTCTGTTTAGACTTGTTCTTAAGGGCAAAACAGTCGGCCTTCCAGTGCCCTTTTTTATGGCAAAAATTACAGACTTTATCAGAATTTCTCATGCCACGGTCTCTCATGTCAGGTCTACCTGTGTGGGCAGAAGAAAACGGGCCGCCTGCGTCCTCCACAAAACCAACACTGTGCGCGCGTAACTCCCTTGGATTACGCCGGTGAGTTAAAACGTAGTCGTCGGCTAGAGCAGCCGCTGCAGCAGCAGTTTTCACTTTCTGATCGCCGATGTACGTGGCAATACTCTCAGGAATTGAGTTCTTAAACTGCTCCAGCACAATTAAATCACACAGTTGGTCAAAGTTCTCTACCTTCAAAGCAGAACACCAGCGCGTAAAGTGCGCGGTCAGGTCACGTGCAAATTCCAAATGAGTCTGCTTATCTCCTTTTACCCACGTCCGAAAACGCTGGCGATAAGCTTCGGGAACAAGCTCATAAGCTTTCAAGACAGCTGATTTTACAACAACATAGCTTTGACAGTCAACAGAAGACAACGAGGAGTAGGCCTCCTGCGCTCTCCCAGTCAATGCGCACTGAAGCATTAACGTGCGAGCCGACTCCGGCCACTTCAGCGTGTCCGCCACCCGTTCAAACAGAGCGAAAAACGTCTCCGGATCCTTGTCATTGAATTTTGGCAACAGACGCAAGTTACCCAAAATGTCAAAACCATTGTCCGTCCCAGAGCTACCGGAGAAACTCTCCCGCTCCGCAACACTGTCAACAGGCAACTTACCACATTTAATCAAATCAAGCTTGTACTGCTCCAAATTCAGTTTTGACTGTTCAGACTGAAAGCGTAGTTTTTCAACTGCCAGTTCTTTCTCAATTTCCGCCTTCTGCTTCAATCGATCGTGTTCCAATTGCAACGTGAGCATCTCCTTCTGTTGCTCAAATGTTAACCCACCGGCGGCAGCCGGTGGAGGCAAACCAGCGGTCTCAACCGGACTGGGAGGACCACTGGGAGGTTGCTCCTCACTTACGGCCAAAACCCCCGCATCAAACAAGGTTGCCCTCAATACATTTAATGTTGTCCTTTAACCTTTTGTCAGGCACATCCACCTCATAATGCTCTGCTATTTTTAACAGCTGATCTTTGGTGCATTTATCCAAAAACTCCTCCGATGGAGCTTTAACAAAATCTACAATCTCCGCCATTTTACACCAAACCAGAGAATTAAATCCAAACCACCCTGCACAAACAAAGGAGGCAAAAGCAAGTGTCAGCACGGTGCCTACAACCACAAAAGAGCGCACAATCCCCTCTATCTTACCTGCCTACTGTAAACTTACCTGGCTCCACTCATCCCTAGTCTTCATACAGTCCCGCGGCGGGTACTTATGCACTAAATACCGCTGGCACGGAAAAGCGACCAATGAATGGCAACTCCCCCGAAACCACGGCCGTGCTCCCGAGCAATTGCTCCAACCACGTTCACTGCAACACTAGTGAAAACAATAAACTCGACGCACCCAAAGGGGTAACGCCGCTATACCTATCTAGGGGATTACACACCCGAAAAAAAACCTTCAGCACCAGCCGACTCTCACTAATACCCCAGCACCATGCAAAACAACAAAAGCAACCAACTTTTAAACATTAAACAACTTACCAAACACTGTTTAACTCCAACAGAGTGCGTAAACAACCACTCAAGGTTTCCAAATTACGCTCTACAACAGCTGCGCTGTGGGAACCCCGATGACGTCAGCTCATTCACAACTTCGGAGCCCATTCACAAATCACTACTTACCGATCGCGTACCTGGCTGCGCACACCAGGACCAAAACCAGTAATCAGCGCACACTCGCAACAACAAACCAAGAGACATGCGTGATCTAATTCACAATTCAACCACATTACCAAAGTCTCTATACAAACCGGGAAAAGACGAGCCCCCAATTTGTCACGACCCGGCTCATGAGCCGTGACAAAAAGTGGAGGTACACAGTGTTTAACGTAAAGAATTAAAGATTTATTAATATAAATTAACCAAAACCATTTTAAAGTGATGAAGTGTGAGAATCTGTAATGTCAGTGTGTCTGCCGATGGATGTGTGAACAAATGGTGAGTGCGGGGTGTTGTGTGAGAAGAACAAAACCAAAACAGGCCAAAGCCAACCAAATGCAGAACGTGGTGCCATCAGGGTGGATAAGAGGGAGAATGAGGGAAGGAGAGGGGGCCTTTTAACCCCTGGGAGCCTGGCCAGGTGCTCCCAATTGGGGAGACTAGTCTCCGCCCACCAGCAGCCTGCAACAGGGAGAAACACACACAACAACAGACAGGGGGAAACACATAACCACACCCAGCAGGCCCTGCCAGGCAGGAGGCCGTCACAATATCTATATATCTATATCTATATCTATATCTATATCTATATCTATATATATATATATATATAGGGAAATGTTTTACATGTGTCATCTGTTCCACTCCCGTGCATTAAAAAAAAAAGGCATCATAAAGCCCTTTATGCTACGTGGCAACTTTATACCACGCTACCCCCATCAGCTCAGACAACACACACACACACACACACACACACACACACACTGCACTGACTCAGAGGCCTTGGTAATGACAGTAAATGCCGTCTGCTTCAAACACACTCTCTCGATTAAGAGTCTAGTATAAAGAGTTTAAGAGGAGGAGAGAATGAATGGAGGTGGGGTGGCATTTGGAGAGTGGGAAAGTGGGGAAGAAGAGGAGAAACGGGTGAAAGGAGAGTAAAAAAATGAGGGGATAGCAAAGGAGGAGGAGGAGGAGAGGAAAGGAGGAGGCAAGACAGGATAGGAGAGGCAAAGAGATTAGAGGAGATGAAAAGATGGAAGGAAGCTGAGACAAGAGGATGAGAGAGGAGGGACGGTGATAGCAGAGGAGATGAAATGGGAGGAGAGGAAGGGGTGGGAGGCAGGAGACAGGAGGAGGAGAGGAGTGAGGAGGAGAGGAGAGGAGAACAGGGAGGGTGTACGCTGATATTTAAAGATCCAGAGAGTAATCCCTCTGTCAGCGCTGCCCTAAAAACAAAGAGCCGCCCCGCACGACAGAAACCAAACAAAAGCAGAGTGAGTTCCTGCCGTCGCTCCTGTCCTCCTCCTCCTCCGCCCTCTGCTGCCACGTTTACGGGACAATCCCTCCATTCCTGGGGGGGAGAGAAGCTGTGAGAGAGCACAGGAGTTTGGGAGTGAGGGAGGGAGCCGGTTCCCTCAGATGTGACTGGCATGGACTTTTAAACAACTTGTTACTCAACACAAAAAAAAAAGGAAAGGGAAAAGAAAGAAAGAAACAAAAAATACTGTTTGTGGTGTTGGCTCCAGGTGGATCCATGCTGAATTGCAATTTTCTATTTGATTATTTTCTATTCTTACATGTAATTAACCATTATTTTATAGTTTGAATTTCAACTTTCAGACATTTCAGGCTCAGTAACTCCAGCAGCATGAGCAGGTCCAGAATATCTCAAGACATCAGCACTATTTTTTTTTGTTTGTTTGTTTGTTCTCTTGATTTAACAGTAAATGTAAAACATGACAAACAGGAGCAGTCAGACTTAGCCACCATGTCCACCATGCTGCAAAACCACATCAACACAACACACACACCCCAGCTGCGTCCTGCTTTGATGCCCAAACACACTGCCCAAAATGAGAAACCTTGACTTTGACCTTTGACCCAGATACTCCAAAATTAAATCAGCTCATTCATCACTCATTGCCATTCCCTCTAAAAAGTTTCATCTAAATTCGTTCATTAGTTTTTGAGTTATCTTGCGTACAGACATACGGACAAACAAGGAGGTAAGAGAAGCTGCGGTACGTACGGCGGCCTGCAGGACCAACTGAACTCCTCATTCTTCCTCGTTGCTCCTCATCATCAACATCAGTGAACTGCCTGTCTCTTAAACTCTCGCATCAGGACTCGAGTTGGATCACAGGCCAGTTTTTAGACACTACAGCTGTGGATGTGACATTTTAAAGTGAAGCATGCGGTCCATATTTTATACTCTGCAACCGACAGTGACGGGGCGAGAACCGAGTAGAGCGCGTACCGCCTGAGACCATTTTTGCTGGTAGAAGGAAAAATACATCCAACCCCATTACATTTCAGTATAAAGGCATTCTTAATTTACTGATGGAAGTATAGCCTGTCAATGACCCGCCTCTATCACCCCTATTTTGGCCTTGTTGCACTGGCTTCCTGTCAGTTATAGAATCCATTTTAAAGTCCTTGTTTTGGTTTATAGAGCTCTCCATAGTCAGGCACCAGAGTATGTGTGTGACCTGCTTCATCCTCATGTACCCAACAGGTCTCTTAGGTCTGTAGACCGGAGTCTGTTGGTTGTGCCTCGTCCTAGGCTAAAAACCAGGGGTGACAGAGCCTTTCAGTGTGTTGCTCCCAGGCTGTGGAACGCTCTTCCACAGGACCTGAGAGTCTCTGCTACTGTGGACATGTTTAAAAAGGAACCAAAAACATACTTGTACAGGCAAGCTTTTCCTGAAAGGTCGTAAACCAACCATGTTCTGGCTGTCACTGTCTTTTGATAACTTTGCTTTGTGTTTTTTTTTTTTTTTTTTTTATTCCTGTTTTTATTTGTCTTCTGTGTTTTTATAGGTTTTACTGGTTTCCTTTGTTTTTTATGGTCATTTTGTGAAGCACATTGTGAGGAAAAACGCTATATAAATAAATTTTACTTACTTACTTACTTGCTCTTCCTTTGTGTCATGTAGATCTGTTTCAGCCAGTCAGCATGAAGCCCTCACCTGTGGCTCAGGTGTGCTGGAGAGGAGCTGGAGGGGGCTTGTGAGTGTTGGACTGAGTGGGTTCAACAAACATTTGAATAAATGTGGTAAAGCATGATGTTGAAAGAGACGTTCACATGGTCAAAGTGGCCTAAATGTGACACCTAGTGGACTGGTTTGGTACTACAACACCATCCACTGCTGGTTTGTTTCTCTTTGCAAATTTTGCATACTTGTATACTTATATTATTTGTATTGTACTTGTATTGTAATTTGTGTTATTTGTTGTGTTATATTTTTCTAAAATATAATTTTTTCTCTTCTAATGTTGATAGTTATACTTTTTTTAGTCCACTATTGCTCTTGTGCAGTTTCTTGACAACCTGCTGCTGTGACACAACATCTATCTATCTATCTGTTTAGCTCTGTGCAGCTTGTTTTTCCAGACTTTGGCATTCTTGGCCCGGTCGAGGGAAATGTAACACGCATGGGACTGAAGCTGGGGAAACCACACCTGAAAGTGTCGGAAATGAATTCTCTCCACATATGGGAAAATGATATTGTACTGCATATCAAATATTTGGGGGAATGCAGACCCCCTTTTTTCCCACTGCAATAACTTTCTGAAACAGTTCTCCATGGAGAGATCGGGGATGGCTGCAACAGCATCGCTTTCACCAATAAGGGACGACCTGAGAATCATGTGATCCATTTCATGGTTGTTCTCATTCTTCCTGACCTTGCATGTGAATTTGCATAGCTGTGTGAAGATGAACACAGATTTTATAGCCAAAACACTAATATTCAGGTAAAAAAGTAATTGTTTGGACATGTGCATGTAAATTTTGTGATGTGGCCTCAATTTTTAATTCTTCTCTCTTAATGTTACGTCTTACAGGTCGAGTTAAAACTTACCCCGGTAGTGAGGTAGTGGAACTTCTTGTATTTGATATCAATTAATGAATTCTGTGATATGGTTGAGAAGTTGGAAACACTGCTAGTACTTGTGAAAAAAGAACAAAAATTCTGCAAATTATAGTTCAAGGATTCAATGATTTTATTTGTCATGGCCTTGCATGTGAATTTGCATAGCTGTGTGAAGAAGAATGCAGATTTTATAGCCATGACACTAATATTCAGGTAAAAAGGTAATTGTTTGGACATTTGCATGCAAATTTTGTGATGCGGTCTCAATTTTTAATTCTTTCAATTCTTCTCTCTTATTGTTAAAACTTACTCCGGTAGTGGGGTAGTGGAACTTCTTGTATTTGATATCAGCTAATGAATTCTGTGTTACAGTTGAAAACTGTTATTTATAGTACACAAATAAGGGTACTTAGTGTGGAAATTTTAGGGCTCAAACACAAAAATTCTGCAAGTTATAGCTGCTGAGACAAAAAGTGTTACAGCCATCCCCCGTCTCTCTCACTCAGGCTAGTGTGTAATCAGTGTACCGCACAGGTGATGTGAAAAGGTGATGATTGTAATAATCCAATGAGACGCCTTGACACTTTTTTTTTTTTTTTTTTTTTTTTTTTTTTTGAGATGTGAGCCCGAAACATTGGGCTTCAGTTTGCAAATGGAAGAAAAACAAAAAGGACAGGACCAAACAAGTGTGTGTGTGTGTGTGTGTGTGTGTGTGTGTGTGTGTGTGTGTGTGTATGTGTGTATGCAGTCCTCTTGTGCATGTTGTAATCGGTCTCCAGGAAGTGGAGTGTGTTGAGGAACTTTCCGGTCACTGACACAGCTCTCCGCCGGGTGGAGGCCTCGCTCAGGGACGCTGACATCACCTCACGGCTTCAGGACCGCTCCCCGTGTGTCGGGCTGCTTCCTGTCTTTGCCTCGAGTCGACAGCAGATGTCAGCAACGTTCAGGGATACAGCAGTGACGAGAATCTCTGCACAGTTTACTGGAGGTCAAATCAGGCATCTGAGAAAATAAAATGTGTTATTTTCCTTTTGTTTTTTGACAGAAAAGCAAAGTCTTTGTGACCATGAACAACAAACAAATGCCCATTAAATCAATGTTGAGAACACGAATGACAAAATCAAGACACAATGAGCAGTAAAATCCACACTGAATAATGAACAGACAGATGATTTCCAGATTTAAAAGACAGCGAGAGCGAGTCAGTAAAACCAGAGGAGCAGATGAAGAGGTGGGGGTAGTTTTGGTGATGAAGAGGAGGCTGTGGCCGGTTGAGTCTGCCTCACTGATGTGGCGTCTCGGTCCGTCACACTCTGAACCAGACTGACGCCTCTTCACTTAAACTGAAAATGAACTTGTTTTAAATACTTTTTAAAGTAAGCCAGCGGTTCTCAAATGGGGAAAGTTCTGCAGGAGGTACATGAGATTTTTTCTGTTATAAATGTTGCTTTAAAAAATATCAGTCATGCATAATTCCCAAAATAACAAGCCTATGCTATAATGAGTAAATGTAAATGTAAGTTTGATAACCTTGACCAGACAAAAATGCAGAAAATGGATCAGTGGTTGAAACGTAGCAGCGATACAGCTGGAAAAGAGGAAGAAGAAGAGAAGAAGAGCCAATAAAATATCCTCAGTCACTGATGGAGCTGGATTTTTTTACTTGGCTGAAAAAATATTTCAAAGGTGGTACATTATTGAAAAAGGTTTGAGAACCACTAGGTCAGATGAGCTTAAACTCCCAAATATAAACTGAAAGGCTTGCTTCAATAAACAAAAAATTGTCAAATCAAATTGTGTCACACAATAAATAAAGATTTTCAGTCTGGTTTGGTTTTATTTTATCATGTATTTCCCCATTTCTCAAAAAGGGGTACACATACACCTCATTGTATGCAGAGGTACTACAGGAGGTACATGAGAGAAATCCAAAAGCTGAAAAATATAACAATAAATAATGGACGTATTCCAGTATTTTTATTACCTTTAATATCCAAACTTAGATAACAATGGTAAGATTTTTAATTGTGAAATAAAACTATACTCATAAAATAAAACTGAAGTGTTTAAAAGTTGCAAGCAGCGCAGAAGAGACAAAAAGTGTGCATTCATTACTTGACCTGCGTCCACGCACCAAATACGAAAAATGTGCGTCTTGTGGAGATGAAGCGGTGCGTCCATTTTCAAGGCAAGTGAAACATTTCGTGTTGCCATGGAAACCACACAGACTCCAGTAATAAGATATAGGCGAAGTAATATTTTCAGTGATGAGCATGATGAACATACTTTTCATTTGAGCCGTGCTGTCATTCTCATTTGAGCCCATTCTAAACGTCTGATTGACCAATCAGATTGCTTGGTCGTTGTGTTGTATAATAGATATTTCATATGTATGCGCGATGCAATTTCTGCTGCGTTAACTGACCCTTGGCCACGCCAAGGACCTCACCGCACATTTCTATCTATCTATCTAAATATCTATCTATCTATCTATCTATCTATCTGTCTGTCTGTCTGTTTGTCTGTCTGTACAGATAGATAGATAGATAGATAGATAGATAGATAGATAGATAGATAGATAGATAGATAGATAGATAGATTTAAAATTTTTTAAACTTTTCGCCGGCACGGGGACTGCCGGGGGCGAGTAGTAGCACAGGGATGCAGGCGGGAGCTGCTGAATTTTCCCATGAGTCCGATGAGGACGTGAACGCAGCACCAGTGAAAGTGAAAGTTTGGTTGAAGGTTTGGACGAGACGAGCCGCGACCAGGAGGCTCATCGTCATCATTAATGTTGGACTTGTGTCTCAGTGTCCTGATCTAGAAGAGCTGCACACGTTCGGACGTCAGGAGAGGATTTCTGTTTCATCTTTGCTTTTCAAGTCCAAGAAGAAAGAATGGAACAAAGAAAGAAAGGAAGAAAGAAAGAAACTTCCGCTTTTGTTGTGAGTCTCTGTCGCCATTTTCGAGCAACATTTTTCGCTATTGAGTTCATCTGTTAGAAATAAATTTAAAAAGTAAAGCAGTGATCATTTTCTTTGTGATGATGAAAAAAAAAATATCATCAGGCGGTAAAAACTAATGTTAGGCAGACATTCGTCAGACAGCACGTTTTTAAAGCCGTTTAATTCTGTTTATTCCACAGGAAATACAGACTGATCTGTATGTATGAAACCCGCCACTGGAAATGGACAAATGAATAAATTAATTAATAAAAAAAATGCAAATCAATTAATAGTTTTCAAACTGAGCAGGGCCTCTGTGTTCCCAGGGCCCTGAACAGGCCTGTGGCTTTTGCTTTTTTCCAGCCTGAAAAGGAAGCAAAGTGTTTCCTGTTTGTCAGGGAGAGAACAGGCCTCTGGTCCCTCAACACAGGAAAGAGAATAAGAGCCAAACCTGTGGCTCCTTAACAGGAAAGCATCATCTGCTTTGAAGGTTTGATGGAAAGGAGTTTGTGTTTTTCTGCTGAGGCTCTGTTCTCTGAGAACAACAACAACAAAAAGACATGACCTTGCATGTGAATTTGCATAGCTGTGTGAAGAAGAATGCAGATTTTATAGCCATGACACTAACATCCAGGTAAAAAGGTAATTGTTTGGACATTTGCATGCAAATTTTGTGATGTGGTCTCAATTTTTAATTCTTTTAATTCTTCTCTCTTATTGTTAAAACTTATTGTTAAAACTTGGTGGCGCACCGTGTTCCCTGAACACGGTGCGCCACCAAAACTACTGAAAGAAAGATTTGCAGGTTTCATGACGTCACCAGGATTTGCTGGTGAGCGCAGCGTCTGGAGCGCAGCCTCTGGATTGGACAGAAACAGGGAAACATGTCCACGAGCTTTGCTGCATTCACACTCTTTCATTTGTGCTTTCCTAAAGTGAATTTGTGCTTCACAAATTATTTGTGAATCTGCATTTATTTGTGCAGATCATCAGCGGCTCCCGGCTCCTTTACAGAGACCAAACGCTGCATGCATGAAACTGGTCGCCATGACAAATTCAAATTAAAACGTCAAATTTCACTGTAAGGTTTGGGCCTCACTGTGTGTGTGTGTGTTTCAGTGTGTGAGTATTAACCCTCTATCACCTGCATAAATTCACTGTATTACTTTCTGAGACATGGGGGGGAAATAATACAGCAAATAATTAGCAAGATGTTAATAACAAAAAATTACATGAGATCCATATAAAGAATGACCAAAAAATAATAATAATCAAATAAAAAGTACATACATTTGCTAAATAACAGTATTTGAAATGAAGAAGAAAAAACAACAAAAACCTTATTATAAATATACACTAAATATAAAATAGCAACATCAAAACTGACGTTTCCCCAAAAATATGTTGAAACACACATTATTTATGTGCAGCTGCACTGACTCCATTTAATACAGTTAATGCCTGTTGTCCATTAGGAAACTAGAACATTAACCCATATACACTATATTGCCAAAAGTATTCGCTCATCTATCCAAATCATTGAATTCAGGTGTTCCAATCACTTCCATGACCACAGGTGTATAAAATCAAGCACCTAGGCATGCAGACTACTTCTACAAACATTTGTGAAAGAATGGGTCGCTCTCAGGAGCTCAGTGAATTCCAGCATGGTGCTGTAATAGTAATGTAATAGGATGCCACCTGTGCAGTAAGTCCAGTTGTGAAACTTCCTCGCTACTAAATATTCCACAATCAACTGTTAGTGGTACTATAACAAAGTAGAAGCGATTGGGAATGACAGCAACTCAGCCACGGAGTGGTAGGCCACATAAAATCACAGAGCGGGGTCAGCGGATGCTGAGACGCATAGTGCGCAGAGGACGCCAACTTTCTGCAGAGTCAATAGCTACAGACCTCCAAACTTCACGTGATCTTCAGATTAGCTCAGGAACAGTGCGTAGAGAGCTTCATGGAATGGGTTTCCATGGCCGAGCAGCTGCATCCAAGCCTTACATCACCAAGCACAATGCAAAGCATCGGATGCAATGGTGTAAAGCACGCCGCCACTGGACTCTAGAGCAGTGGAGACGTGTTCTCTGGAATGACCAATCATGCTTCTCTGTCTGGCAATCTGATGGACAAGTCTGGGTTTGGTGGTTGCCAGGGGAACGGTACTTGTCTGATTGCATTGTGCCAAATGTAAAGTTTGGTGGAGGTGCGATTATGGTGTGGGGTTGTTTTTTGGGAGTTGGGCTCAGCCCCTTAGTTCCAGTGAAAGGAACTCTTAATGTTTCAGCTCACGAAGACATTTTGGACAATTTCATCCTCCCAACCTTGTGGGAACAGTTTGGAGATGGCCCTTCCTGTTCCAACACGACTACGCACCAGTGCACAAAGCAAGGTCCATAAAGACATGGATGAGCGAGTTTGGTGTGGAAGAACTTGACTGGCCTGCACAGAGTCCTGACCTCAACCCGAGAGAACACCTTTGGGATGAATTAGAGCGGAGACTGCGAGCCAGGCCTTCTTGTCCAACATCAGTGTTTGACCTCACAAATGCACTTCTGGAAGAATGGTCAAAAATTCCCATAAACACACTCCTAAACCTTGTGGAAAGCCTTCCTAGAAGAGTTGAAGCTGTTATAGCTGCAAAGGATGGGCCCACATCATATTAAATCCTATGGTTTAAGAATGGGATGTCACTCATGTTCATATGTGTGTGAACGCAGCCGAGCGAATACTTTTGGCAATATAGTGTATCATCCCTTTGGTGTGTGTGTGTGTGTGTGTGTGTGTGTGTGTGTGTGTGTGTTTGCACCTCTTAGACTGACTTAAATCAGAAGATGAGTGACTGTGTGGAGGAAGAGGAGGGCAGAGCAGAGTCTGCAGTGTCCAGCTGTCTGTCCATGAAGAGTGACCGGTCTAAAGATCAACCTCCAGCCTTCAGTGCTGAACCTGGACCTTCAGACACAAAGTAAGACAGCTGTTAGAGTGCAGTGTGTGTTCACTGTTTTCTTGTGAAATCTGTTTGTGGTGCATGGAGAAAGTAGACGTGACACCAAAACTGATGCTTCAGGTCATGAGCCACATCCACTCTTTTAGCTGGACCCCCCCTCACAAAAAAAGGCTGTGACCAAGTCATGAGCTGCAGGGAGCGACTGGGAAAGCTGGGAGCACCAGTGCTGCCAGTGGAAAAGTCAGTCTGGAGCCCTGATTTACAAGAACTAATAACATGTTTCAAACATTTGTGTTTCCAGAGGTTCCTGCCACAGAGCAGAGTCTGCAGTGTCCAGCTGTCTGTCCATGAAGAGTGACTGGTCTAAAGATAAACCTCCAGAGTTCAGTGCTGAACATGGACCTTCAGACACAAAGTAAGACAGCTGTTAAGGCCGGTTTATGCTTCTGCGGACACTCGCCACAATGTGCACGCAGTTGCCACGCAGGGCGTTTGTGCCCCACATACTTCTGCGAAACACGCTGAGCAATTCTCCGCCAAAACGGTATGGGACGCGTTTTTTTTCTTTCTGCAGACCTACGTACACCCTGTGGCGTACGGTCGCTCCTCTACCTGTTGTGCCGGCAGCGCTATTTTAAAAGGAGCAGCAGTAGATCCAGATCCAGCATGATCCAAACTTTCCAAACAATTTGAAATTAACTGATGAGAAGATGTGATCACAACAGCAGTCCTTTTAAAAATGACGCTGCCAGCACAACAACTGGACGTGACGCTGGAGGGGCGAAATGACAGACATGATGTAGTTTGGCAGACCAATCATAGCTCTTGTTGTCAGTGGGGGGCCTGCGTTGGGGGCTACGGGCGGTCTGTGTATTTACTATTTTTCGGAGGTGCGCGGCAGGGCTCTGCGGCGGTCACACAACCTCCGTCAGCTCCGCAAACCCCCATACGCCTCGCGAACGCAGAAGCATAAATCGGCCTTTAGAGTGCAGTGTGTGTTCACTGTTTTCTTGTGAAATCTGTTTGTGGTGCATGGAGAAAGTAGACGTGACACCAAAACTGATGCTTCAGATCATGAGCCACATCTGCTCTTTTAGCTGGACCCCCCCTCACAAAAAAAGGCTGCGACCAAATCATGAGCTGCTGTGAGCGACTGGGAAAGCTGGGAGCACCAGTGCTGCCAGTGGAAAAGTTAGTCTGGAGCCCTGATTTACAAGAACTAATAACATGTTTCAAACATTTGTGTTTCCAGAGGTTCCTGCCACAGAGCAGAGTCTGCAGTGTCCAGCTGTCTGTCCATGAAGAGTGACTGGTCTAAAGATCGACCTCCAGAGTTCAGTGCTGAACCTGGACCTTCAGACACAAAGTAAGACAGCTGTCAGACTGTGAGCCTGATGGAATATGATGACATGAGATTATCTAGCAGAGCAAGTAGTGAGGAGATCAAGAAAAGAGCCTGCAGAGAGAGAAATGACAAACTATGATGCTGTTTGATGTTTTACACCAAAACACCTGAGAGCATTTCCACTTGTACCTGCACTCACAAGTTCTTCACACACCTGTGTCTGAAGTTTAGATTCACATTGACTGACAGATCTAATCTCTTTTAAAAAATACTTAATTATTCAAAAGTACATTTTCATTTCAACATCAAGGTTCAAGGTAAAAAAAAAAAACACAAGGTTCAACACATTGCTGTATTTTTTTCACAATGCATTTACAGAACCTGACAACTCTCTGGAAAAAAATATTGTTTTTAACTTTGGCTAAATTTTTAGCTTTTTTTTCACCTCTGACCTCCAGATGTGTGAATGAAAATGGGTTCTCTGGGCAGCCACGGCTCTCCCCTTTGCAGACACGCCCACCTTCTGCTAATCCCATGCAGTTTGGGCCCCAAAGCCTGCAGTCCACATGTGTTCTTGTGGTGTGTGTGTGCAGACTGGGGCCTAAACAGTCTTGGAGCTGCATCAGTTGGCTTTGACTGGAAAGCTGAGACTCTTGTGGATTCAATGAGCCACATTTGATTCCTGTGTGATGATGTTGGCCCCCATAGCAGCCATTTCACTGCAGGCAGAGACTTTTGTCAAACTGGACCAAGCTGGAGAAAATGACCTCTAGTGACCTCTAGGAGAATCACAGCCTCATCAAACTTTACACACACAAACTAGAGAGCGAGGCCGTTCAGAGGAGCTCTGCTTCTCCAGCTGGACTGACAGTGAGAGCCAGTTTCTGACACATTTCCACAACGAGGATAAGAGGATACTTCAGAATCGCAATAAGTATCGATCGGCTCCCAGGTGTCATGATAGTATCGATCAGGAGATAAGCATATTGTCCCAGCCTGAGTGTTGTAATACCTGACTTCTGGTCCTGGAGGCAGACAGGAGCACTGGAACCCAGCATAAAAACCCACTTAGATGTGGAGGGGATTCAGATATTTGTTATGGGGTCCAAGGCTGAATGATTTTAGGAAAAGATCTAATTGCGATTTTTTTGGCCGATATTGCAATTTCGATTTTATTTGTGATATTTCTTCAAATCAAGCTTCAGTGCAATATTCACCATGTACAGTAACAAATTTAAAACATGACAGAAAATTACATCATACCATCAAAACATTAAATGCTATTTACTCTAATGCAAGGATGAATAATAAAAAGGTAAGAATGGCTTCCAACATGTATTTATTGCCAAGAAACATGCATTGTTTAAAGTCCTTGACTAACAGCAGTTATTACAACTGAAGAACTAAAAGAGCCACATTTGACTGTCTTATTTTAAGTAGTGCAAAAAATCCTTAATTGTGTCTAGTTAAAAAATGTAATAAAATACAAAACAATTAAAAAAAAAAATGATGTTAAATAAGTA
The DNA here is from genome assembly GCF_902150065.1 of Myripristis murdjan. Taxonomy (NCBI): domain Eukaryota; kingdom Metazoa; phylum Chordata; class Actinopteri; order Holocentriformes; family Holocentridae; genus Myripristis; species Myripristis murdjan. The sequence continues at coordinate 3,523,389 of NC_043991.1, read as the reverse complement.
ATAACACTCCACATTTTTCAGCTCTGTTACAACTTTTTCCTCACACTCGGCGTACAGCTGTGGGATGGCAGCCTGGCTGAAGGAGGTGTGGGAGGGAATCATATCTTCTGTCCAGCGTGCGGAGGAGGTTTTGAAATCTGTCTCTGGTGACCCTGTTAACAGACACCATGTATTTAGCAATGTAGTGCGTTACGGCAGTCATTATCTCCCAGTGTCTGCGGCTGCTCTTTTCATACGGAGTTACACAGCAAACGATGCTGTAATTGTACTGTGTTTGCTGCAGTGGCTTGAGCATCACTTTAACTCGACTTTTCACTGAACTTTTTGGTCACACACTCGTCTTATAAATGTCTGTGGTCATTTTTCAATGGCCAGTCTAAGTTGGTTGTGTTGTCGCTGGATGTTGCAACCTTAGCTCGACAGGCTTTGCACAGAACCTGTTTCTGGTGCACATCTGCAGTCTCAAACCTGAAATACTCCCATACGACCGATGTGCTGCTTTTTTGGGATTAAATCCCCTAACTCCACTTCTGGTTCAGCTGAAGCCATTTCAAAACACGTTATTTCTGTATGCCGTTGCCTGGACAATGGCATACAGAAATAACCAATCAGGATTGGTTAGCGTGACCTGTCCACGTGTAGAATGCTGCTTCTAATTGGTGAGCTTGACAGGGCATGACGGCGGGATGGTAGGGAGACGGCAAGTATGTGTAAAATAGTTGACACAAGTCAGTCAGGAGTGCTGAAAAAAAAACAGCTTTGGCGATCTTTTGCCTGTTGAAAGCTTGTTGCAGCGAGTTTCCTCCTCACGCTGTGTGGGGAAGGTGTAGCTATCCCTGCATATACTATACTGGATCAATAAAGTAGAACCCGCTCCGGGTGATCGATTAGAATCACACAGATGTCTCTCCTTTAAATCTTTAATTGCACCACAACCACACTTGCATCTGTCACACGATTCAGTGGTTCTGTACAAAAAACATATATCAAGCAAACATGTCAAATATCTGTATGAAATAAAACAGGCACATGTAGAATTGTAAACTACATTGCTTCACAAATGTATGAAAATATATCTACTGTACACATTAATACAGCGTATAAAAACAGCTAAATAATGCAGCTATATTAAACATGCCTAACTGTGGCTGGCACAATATATCCCCCTTTAGCAGTGAATAAATGCCCATCAGCAGCGCAACACCGCCCTCTGTTGGTTCTACACATACACAGCATCAATATGACGGCTGAATTAGCTGCTTAATGACATGTGCTGCGCACCATGGTCAATTAACGAGCGGACTGACGAGCGGCCGTTCGGTCGGCTCTGGAATCAGTAAGAGTAACCAAAATACACAAAGTCATAACAGCTGAACATGATGTCTAAGACAAGATACCAATTTTAGCTAGTAGCTGAACGATATTAGCAGCTAGTATGAAGCCACACAGTAACCAGAAAAATAAACACATCTCACATATCAGCTAAACACAAACTTTTAGCCAGCAAACAGACATGACATCAAACTCCTTACTCACTTGCGCTAGACGCACTTTACATCAGGTGACAATTGCACTACAGCATGGAAAAGTCCGTAATGGTATCCCGATGCGTGTGTAGACTGCAGACTGGACTGAAGACTGAAGACTCATGCGCAAATTGGCCCGATTCTGATTGGCTCAAAGTTGCGTAGTGCGAGGTGGAGCGCAGGTGAGGAGAGAGAGGGGGGGGAATTCGTGTAGATTAAGCTGCCAGAGGGGGCCTTTTCCACAGCCGCCCCCAGGTTTCTGTGGGAAATCTGTATAAGTCTCAAAAAGGCCGATTGGTTTGGATAGCAGTCCAGGGCCGTTACGGGTCAGTAATCAATTAGTCTGGCAAGACAGGGAGCTGAATAAGTCTAGCCACAGGACGTGTGTATGTACGGTCCCCCACCTTGACCTCAGCAGACCTTACTTTATTGTCAAGGCCAGGAGTGACTTTGGTGACATTCCCTATTGGCCAGAGCGAGCAAGGGAACTGAGGGTCCATGATCATGACGGTTTTCCCAAGGTGTAGGTCTGGCTTCTCCGTATGCCATTTTTGGCGAGCTTGAAGGCTAGGAAGATAGAACTTAATGAAGTTCTTCCAGAAGTGATCAGCAAGGAGCTGACTATGCCGCCAGCGTCTTCTACCCAGTAGCTCTGATTCAGCATACACCACCTGTGGAAGGGATGAATCTGGCCGTCCGATCAGTAGGGAATTAGGGGTGATTGGGTCGCAATCAGCAATGTCTGACGATGTGTAGCCCAAGGGCTTGGAGTTGAGAATTCCTTCCACTTCGATAAGGAGTGTCCTCAGCACCTCCTCTGTCACTGACTGTGCCCCAAGGATGACCTGCAGGGCCTGCTTAATCGATCGAACCTCTCGTTCCCAACAGCCGCCAAAGTGGGGGGCACTTGGCGGGTTAAACCTCCAGTGGATCTGCTGGGGGGCAAGCAGGGTTTTAAGGTCTGATTGGAGGGCTTTGAACACCTCTCGCAGTTCATGCTCACCTCCTTTAAAATTGGTGCCCTGATCTGATAGCAATTCAAAGGGCTTTCCCCTCCGAGCTATGAACCGCCGCAAAGCCATGAGGAAAGAGTCTGTGTCAAGATGAGGCAGGAGGTCAATATGCACAGCCCGAGTGGTCATACATTTGAATAGGATTCCCCATTGCTTCTCACTTCTGCGCCCTATTTTGATGGAGTACGGGCCAAAGCAATCGACACCAGTGGAGAAGAATGCTGGTTTATGCAGGCGTAATCTTGCTGGAGGCAAGTCTGCCATTTTGGGGACGTCAGGTTTGTTGCGCCATCTCTGACACTCCATGCAACTTCTCTGGTGCCTACGAATGGCTTCTCTGCCACGAGGAAGCCAGTATTTCCGCCGAATCTCTGCAAAGACTCTTTCTGGGCCGGGATGATGTAGCTGCTCATCGAAGTCTTTAATTATCAGTTGTGTGACTGGGTGCTTGTCATCAAGCACGACTGGATGGATGACCTCTGGATTGAGCTGGTTACCATGGCGTAAGCGGCCACCTACGCGGATGAGTCCATCAGCTTCATCAAATTCTGGGGCCAAAGTGAGGAGTCGACTGCTGTTTAGCACTGGCTTTTTTGACTTCAGCTGGGCGAGGTCGGTGGAGAAGCTGTCTTGCTGCACTCGTTGGAGGAGAGAGGTTTGGGCCTTATGATACTCCTCTGCAGTAAGTGCATCCTTAGCCGCCCCGTGCAATGCCTGTGTGGTTGCAGTTATGAGGTCACTGAAGGTTGTGAACTGGGTGACATCAGGTATCTGCAGTACAGATGTAAGCCCACAGAAGGCTGGCTTTTTCATTTCCTCACTGGGAGTTGCAGTCGTGTGAAATTGGGGGGTCTCTGGCCACTGATCTGGGCTGCTGAGTAGGAAGGAAGGGCCACACCTCCAATGGCTACTGGTGGTTAGTGCAGAGAGGGGCTTTCCCCGCGTAATGTCATCGGCAGGATTTAAGGCGGACTCAACATAACGCCAGGTGTCATTAGCAGTGAGGTCTTGGATCTCTGCCACCCTGGTGCCCACGAACACCTTGTAGCGGCACGAGTCTGACGTCAGCCAGGTGAGAACAGTGGTGGAGTCAGACCATAATGTGACCTGCTGGATGGGAAGTGTCAACTCAGTTCTGAGTAGTTTGGCCACTTGAGCACCTGACAAGGCGGCACACAACTCCAGGCGTGGGATGGACTGCTGCTTCCTTGGAGCTACTCTACTCCGTGCAGTGAGGAATGCCACCTCGACATCACCACTGGAGCTTTCAGTTCTCAGATATGCCACGGCTCCATACGCTTGCTCTGAAGCATCACAGAACACATGGACCGTACGTGTACTGGTGGGGGAGTCCAACTCAGGGTTGGTGTAGCACCTTGGCAGGGTGATGTCGTGGAGATGAGCCAGCTCGTCTTCCCACTCCTTCCAAGCGTGCTGCAGGTGCTCTGGTAAGGCAGGGTCATCCCAGTCCCGTTTTTTGTCCCATAGGTGTTGTATGAGGACCTTGGCTCTTGTAGTATAGGAACCCAAGGGGGTCATACTGACTGGCGACAACCTTATAAATAGAGCGCATGGTAAGCTCATCTGCTCTGATAGTGCGGGACTTGTAGGAGAGGGTGTCTGACTGGCAGTGCCACTGGAGACCTAAGGCAGATTCCTGCTGGTCCGGCTGACCCTGAGAAATCCATGTCTCTGTGCTGTCTGACCTTATCTCCTGGGGGAGATGGCGGATGATATCAGGATGGTTAGATGCCCACTGCCGTAACTCAAAGCCACCTTCTGCCAAAAGAGTTCGTAGTTGGTCCACCAGTGCTTTGGCCTCTTCTTTGGAAGCTACACTCTGTAGACAGTTGTCTACGTAGAAGCACTTGAGAACTGACTCCCTTGCTGCGTCACCAGGCTGAGTGTGATCAAAGGTGTGTTTTTGGAGCGCATATATAGCGCAGCAGGGGCTGCAGGTAGTGCCAAAGGGGAGCACTTTCCACTCATATACTGAGGGCTGTTCCTCACGTTTGACATCTCTCCAAAGAAAGCGGAGGAGTGGCTGGTCTTCAGGGAGGAGCCTAACTTGATGGAACATCCCACGTATGTCACTGCTCAGGGCAACAGCATGTTCTCTAAACCGTAGGAGGACCGCAAGCAGAGAGGACCCCAGCGCTGGTCCAGGGAGCAGAAGCTTGTTGAGGTCAAAACTCTGGAATTGGAAAGAGCAATTGAAGACCACACGGGGCTTTCCGTTATGTTCCACCATGTGGTGGGGGATATACCAACTCGTTGGTGTGTCTTCTGCTCCAGGGTCCAGTTTGGCAATGTATCCAGCTTGTTCCAGCCTCTGTATCTCAGCTACATAGGCTGCGGCTTGCTCTGGGGCTTTGGAGAGCCTCCTCTCTGTGCTTCTGAGCTGGGGGAGCACAGCCTCCTTAGGGGCTTGTAGCTGGGGGAAGTTTTGAACCCGGAGAAGAGGAGTGGCATAGCGGTAGATCCCATCTACCTCTACCCGCTGGGTTTTGTCCTCCAAGCAGCTGATGGCCTCTTTATCTTGCCGTGATCTCATGCTGGCCTTCTCACTCCGCCAGGGGAGGATGTCCATCTGCCACAACCTTTCAACTTGTTGATAAAGGTTCGCTGATGGAGCACCGTAGGATGTGAAGAGGCAGTGCTGCTCTGTGAGGTATTGTTTAAGTCCATGGGTGGGACCCTGAAGTGTCCATCCAAGGCGGGTTCTGGTAGCCACCGGAGCCCCGGGTGGTCCAGCGTGGACTGGTCCCAGTGGCGTTATCAAGTTGGGGTGATCAGAGCCTATAAGCAAGACAGGATGGGCGCTCTCAAACTGCTGGATAGGTAGATCTCTCAGATGACTGAATTTCCGCCGCAGAGCTTTGATGGGATAAGTGTGCTCTCCTAGGCCAAGGTTTGGTGCAGTGAAAGCTCCCTTGATGTTAAAGACTTGCTTCGGGGAACCCGCTGGTGAAACCGCGAAGGAGACGGCCGCCCCGTGAAGCGTCTGGAGCTCCTGCCTCACTGTCCGCAGGGGTAGGTCTTCCGGTTGACCTTTGAGCCCCAACTCTTGGGCTGCTGACTGGAGAAGCAGGGTACGTTCAGAACCGTCGTCCAGTATAGCATATGCTTCCAGCGTCTGATCTCCGTTCCTGAGCACCACTTTGCAGACCTTGAGTAGGACACGCGGTCCCCAAGGAGGTTTCCCTATGTAAAGCACCTCTTCTGCTTCACTCGGGAGAGTGAGTTTGGCTGGGCCTGGTTTTGCCTGCTCTGGCTTCTTGTCACCCTTATCAACTTTGCCTGGGGTTCTCTCATTGATCTCATGCAGAGCAAGGAGGTGTCGGTTGTTGCACGTTTTACAGCACATCTTCAGGTCACACTCCACAGCTCGATGGTTCCTACCACAGCGCCAACAGCGACTGTTGACTTGTACCCATGTACGTTTCTGGTTGGCACTGAGTAGCTTGAAGTTGCCACAGTTGTTGAGTGAGTGTTTGTTGTTATCACAGAAAGGGCAGAACTTCTTGAGAGCTTGGGGAGTGGCTACTTCCGTGGATGTTTCACCTGGTGATTTGGGACCCGTGCCCAGCAGGAGAACTGAAGACTTAGCAGTCGACTTGGGTCCCCTCTTCACTTCCTGGCCTTTCCGGTTAGCGTCCCTCCTTGAGCTGCTGCCATATTGTGACATATCCTCTTGGACCTGGAGTTCGTATTCTAACCAGTCTGCCAAGTCCAGTAATGTGGGGATAGGTATCCTTAGAGGGTGGATGAAATGTCTGAAGCTAGATCTTAGATCATGTGGCAATTTACCCAGCAGGCGAGAAACATGGGACCCACAGTCCAATTCCACTCTTCCTTTTCCCCCTAGCTGCTCCAACATGCTCACCAGAGATCTTACATGAAGGGCGAACCTCCTGAATGACTTGATGTCGCCACTGTTGATGCTAGGCCCATCCATGAGCTCTGCAATGCGCTGAAGAGCCAGCTGATGTGGTTGCCCGTATTGTTGGTTCAAGGCTGCCATTGTGTCTGTAAAGGGGTAATGTGAATTGCTGTAAGAGTCAGCGATGAGTAGAGCTTCTTCCAGCTTCAGATGATCAACTAGTATCTGGTACTTAAAACGCTCTGTGGCATCTTTAGGTAGGATATTATCCAGAGCGATCCTCAGTCTGGCGAAGTCTCTTGGATTGGGGTGGATGAAGTCCGCGATATGTCTGTTCCCGACCTCCAGGTGGACCTGAGCCTTCATATCTGGGGGGATAGTATTCAGGTGAGTATCTACGCCTCACTGGTGAATAATCACCTCCAACGGGGTAGCCATGATGGCGTGGAGTTAGTCTGCTCTCAGTCCGGTGTCGGAGCCATTCTGGAGAATAGTGGCGTCCTCTGTAGGGGGAAAGTCTCTCTGGAGAATGGTAGTACTCAGCTGGATAGCTCTTCTCTGTAGCGCAGGGTGGTTCGTCCCTGTAACTACGATAGGTGGGTCGTGAACGGGGCGTGATGAACGCTGGCTCAGAGTAATAGTCACCATAGGGGTCTCTATAAGTGGCTATGTCATCCCTTCTTCCCGTATGGGTGTGTTGGGTCTGGGGGTAGTCGTCTCGTAGGCCGTGGTACGAGTCTGGATGAGATCTATGTTCCAGGTCATAGTCAGTATACCGAGCTGAGGAGATAGTGTGACGTGTCTCCCGTCGCACAGTGGCCTCCACTTCCTGTGGGGGGATGTGGTCGAGCCTTGGTGTGGCTCCGCCCAGGGGGTCAGGCTCAGTTGTACTGGGTCGCTGGCGATGCTCCAGCCTGTGGTCACTTTTAGATTTGAGTTCTTCATTCTGTAATTTGAGTTGCTGCATAGATGCTAAAAGACTGTTCTGTTCTTGTTTAAGCCTCTGGCACTCCTTCTTCCACTTGACACTAGAAGATTCCGAATTATCAGTTAATGCCAATGGTGGAGAGGTGCAGTCCTCCTGACTGACGGGGGGGTCTGAACGTGAGCCAGGAAAACTCTCTTCATTATCTTCCTGTGGAGGAGATGAAACCGGTGGTGTGGTGTGGTGCGGTCCTGATAGATCAGATAAGACGTAATCCTTGAGGTATTCGGGGAGGGATCTCTGCCTCCTGACACGTCTACCGGGATCCTTATCTGCTGACATCTCAAACCGTAGTAAGCTCTAATGATCCGGCTCGAAGGACCAATTTGTGGGGAAGGTGTAGCTATCCCTGCATATACTATACTGGATCAATAAAGTAGAACCCGCTCCGGGTGATCGATTAGAATCACACAGATGTCTCTCCTTTAAATCTTTAATTGCACCACAACCACACTTGCATCTGTCACACGATTCAGTGGTTCTGTACAAAAAACATATATCAAGCAAACATGTCAAATATCTGTATGAAATAAAACAGGCACATGTAGAATTGTAAACTACATTGCTTCACAAATGTATGAAAATATATCTACTGTACACATTAATACAGCGTATAAAAACAGCTAAATAATGCAGCTATATTAAACATGCCTAACTGTGGCTGGCACAATATATCCCCCTTTAGCAGTGAATAAATGCCCATCAGCAGCGCAACACCGCCCTCTGTTGGTTCTACACATACACAGCATCAATATGACGGCTGAATTAGCTGCTTAATGACACGTGCTGCGCACCATGGTCAATTAACGAGCGGACTGACGAGCGGCCGTTCGGTTGGCTCTGGAATCAGTAAGAGTAACCAAAATACACTCAAACAAAGTCATAACAGCTGAACATGATGTCTAAGACAAGATACCAATTTTAGCTAGTAGCTGAACGATATTAGCAGCTAGTATGAAGCCACACAGTAACCAGAAAAATAAACACATCTCACATATCAGCTAAACACAAACTTTTAGCCAGCAAACAGACATGACATCAAACTCCTTACTCACTTGCGCTAGACGCACTTTACATCAGGTGACAATTGCACTACAGCATGGAAAAGTCCGTAATGGTATCCCGATGCGTGTGTAGACTGCAGACTGGACTGAAGACTGAAGACTCATGCGCAAATTGGCCCGATTCTGATTGGCTCAAAGTTGCGTAGTGCGAGGTGGAGCGCAGGTGAGGAGAGAGAGGGGGGGGGGGATTTGTGTAGATTAAGCTGCCAGAGGGGGCCTTTTCCACACGCTGTATTGTGGAGATTTTTTGCTTTTGTTGTTGGTCAACTTTTCTTTTACGGATTGACAATAAAAAATCAAAAAAACATGAGCTGTCAAGCTCTTGGATTGCTGTATTTGTCATAATCTGCTGCAGAAACTCAAAGTGGATGTCATGCTGCTTACATGGACATTTAGTCTTCTTAATTGCATTAATATTAGAATATTGCAATCCATGTAAATGTAGTCACAGAAAGTGACATAAGAGACCACTTATGACATTTTAAAAACGATTTTAAGATTTGAGTTAAAACGTAATGTTGTCTAAACATAACCAAACTGCTTTCATCTCCACAGGGACAGGAAGAGGAATCAAGGCGATGTGAAGGAACAGCTATCCTGCTGTGCTTTGTGTCAGGAGGTCCTGAGGGATCCAGTCTCCACCAGCTGTGGACACTGGTTCTGCAGACGGTGCATCACCTCATACTGGGACCAGTCTGATCCATCAGGAGATCCTGCCTGTCCCCAGTGTGGAGAAAGATCCAGAACAAGACCTGGACTGCAGACACCCAGTCAAACCAGCACAGCTGACGACAGTCTACAGGAGGTTTTAGACGAGCATAAGATCAGTCTGAAGAGGAGATGTGAATTTGTGACAGAAGGAACTGCTGCAGCAGGAAGTGGAACCCCCCTCAACAGGATCTACACTGAGCTCTACATCACACAGGGACGGAGGGAAGAGGTTAATACCCAACATGAGGTGTGGCAGCTGGAGACAACATCCAAGATGGAGACCCTCAGTGACACTCCAATCAAGTGCCAGGACATCTTTAAACCCTTACCTGGCCAAGACACACACATCAGAGTAGTTGTGACGCAGGGCGTTGCTGGCATTGGAAAAACCTTCTCAGTGCAGAAGTTCACTCTGGACTGGGCAGAGGGCTTGGAAAACCAACATGTCAGTCTTGTGGTTCTGCTTTCGTTCCGAGAGCTGAACTTGATCAAAGATGAGCGCTACAGTCTTCTCCAGCTGCTCCGTGTTTTCCATCCAACATTACAGACAGTCACAGCAGAGAAGCTCGTCGTCTGTAAAGTCGTGTTCATCTTTGATGGCCTGGATGAAAGCAGGTTTTTATTGGATTTCCAGAACAATGAGGTCGTGTCTGATGTCACACAGACATCATCAGTAGACGTGCTGTTGACAAACCTCATCAAGGGGAATCTGCTTCCCTCGGCTCTCCTCTGGATAACTTCCAGACCTGCGGCGGCCAATCAGATCCCTCCTGCATGTGTCAACAGGGTAACAGAAGTCCGTGGGTTCACTGACCTCCAGAAGGAGGAGTACTTCAGGAGGAGATCCAGTGATGAGGAGCTGTGCAGCAGAATCATCTCACACATCAAGGCGTCCAGGAGCCTCCACATCATGTGCCACATCCCAGTCTTCTGCTGGATCACTGCTACAGTTCTGGAGCACATGTTGACTACAGACCAGAGAGGAGAGCTGCCCAAGAGCCTGACTGAGATGTACTCACACTTCCTGCTGGTTCAGACACAGAGGAAGAAGCACAAGTACGATGAGAGACATGACAGGGAAGTTCTTCTGAAGCTGGGCAGGCTGGCGTTTGAACATCTGGAGAAAGGCAACCTCATGTTCTACCAAGAAGACCTGGAGGAGTGTGGTCTTGATGTCAGAGAGGCCTCGGTGTACTCAGGAGTGTGCACAGAGATCTTCAAAACCGAGTGTGTGCTCTTCCAGAGAAAAGTCTACTGCTTTGTTCATCTGAGCATTCAGGAGTTTCTTGCTGCAGTCTACATCTTCCACTGCTACACCAACAGGAACACAGAGGTACTGGCCAGAGTCATGAGAATACGCAAGAATAAAGGTGTTGACAAAAAGCCATCGCTGAATAGCTTCCTGGAGAAAGTCATGTCTGAAGCCCTGCAGAGCAAAAATGGACACCTGGACCTCTTTGTCCGTTTCCTTCATGGCCTCTCACTAGAGTCCAACCAGAGGCTCTTAGGAGGCCTGCTGGGTCAGACAGAGAGCAGACCAGAAGACATCCAGGGAGTCATCAGAAACCTGAAGGAGATGAACACCTACAGTGCCTCTCCTGACAGAAGCATCAACATCTTCCACTGTTTGATGGAGATGAACGACCTCTCAGTACATCAGGATATCCGAGAGTTCCTGAAGTCAGAGAAGAGATCAGAGAAGGAACTCTCTGTGATCCAGTGCTCAGCTCTGGCCTACATGCTGCAGATGTCAGAGGAGGTTCTGGATGAGTTTGACCTGCAGGTGTACAACACATCATTGGAGGGACGACAGAGACTGATCCCAGCTGTGAGGAACTGCAGGAAGGCTCGGTTAGTCCTGATGTCAAATCAACATTATACAAACAGTGTAGAGCTGCTTCCATACCTGATACCGTCAGAAATACAATAAAGATATGTAGTGCTCTAAATATTCAGATCAGGGCCGCCCCTGGCCAAATTGGGGCCCTAAGTGGCATTTTTTTTGGAGACACACACACACACACACACACACACACACACACACACACACTTCCCGCCGACCACACAATCCCAGATGTATAATAGGAATAAAATAACGGCATAACGATATTCCATTAAAGTTGACAAGCTCTATTAGTAAGAACAAAGTACTGTAAGTGGAATAAGCAGCACTGTATGAGTCAACTAAAAAAATAACTTCAAACTAGAATAAATGAATAGATATGAGTCTCAAATAGTCATCAATTTCAAAAAAATATTTTAACAAGAGATGTTTTCCTAAAAAAAAAAAAAAAAAAAAAAAAAAAGGAACTTCAACCTGGCAAAAAACCTGCTGCACCTGCACCACCAAGAAAAAAACATTACAACACCTGCACCGGCACCATACGAGTCCAAAAGGCAAAGAAACTTTCCAGCTACAGCAGCGCACTGACATAGATTGTGTAACAAAGCGAAGAGTTGCCACTCTGCTCTATTTTCACTGGCTAACAGCAGCACACTGGCTTAGCTTGTCTATTCAGAGAAGAGGTTTCACTTCGGCTTATTTTTCAATCTATGTTATCACATGCATACTACTGCTCATTCATTGGTAGCTGAATTGTTAGGTCTGTTTGATAAGTAAGTTACATTTTTAAAACAAATAATAATTTAACGTAACAGACCACTGATGTAAGAGACTGCATGGTCCTAAACATCGTCATTTGTAAGTTAATGTGAATAGCTTGTACGTACAATGGTCAACACTCGCTTAACCATCTTTTAAGTTAAATGTGTGCATGCATTGACCCAACATCAACCCTCAGGTGAAATAATTACTGAGGCATCCTCTTGTCATTTTTGTTCAATCATTAATAACATATCATTTTCACCTTTTATTGCTAGAACAACGTAATTGTTAAATAAATAAATAAATTGTTGTTTATTTGTTACCTCAGTTAATTTAAGGTAATTTCTATTTCATTTGTGTGCATTTTAGTCATTAACATTAAGAAGACACTCTTTTTTGGTAGTAAAATAAGAGTAAAAGGTAAAAAACGGAATTCCCAAAAATTAAAAACGGAATTTGGAAAAAAATAAAATGGATTTTATTGGGCCCTAATAGCAGCTCACCCCTACAATAATTCAAAATCAGAGTTTTTGCTGTGTAATTGAACTTGAGCATCAGGTTTCTACTCCTTGGTTTCTTCTGATATCATACATGAAGCACCTTTCAAAAAATTGCATCCTGTAATACAATTTAATATTACTATAATATAACACTATATAAACTCAAGAAAATCACAGACTTGACATTAAATCTGTAATTACAGACTTTCTGGGAGTTATCTCTCAGAAACTCACTGTGAAACCTTGACCTCGGCTCTGAAGTCCAACCCCCATCTGACAGAGCTGGACCTGAGTGAGAACCAGCTGCAGGATTCAGGAGTGAAGCTGCTGTCTGCTGGACTGAAGAGTCCAAACTGCAGACTGGAGACTCTCAGGTCAGACTGCACTTTTTAATGATGTGTGAACATGTAATATTCTGTTAGCTGAACAGGAGTTTTACAGGCTTACATCTCAAATTGTTGTCAAACTGTATTTTCACACAATCCTTGTGTGTTGAAATGAAAAACTGTGAACTTCAGTGATGATATTGTACATTATTTCAACATGCAGGGGTCCAAATGGCCTCCGTCTGTGGGAATCTGATATTTATTGTGGTAATTCCACAGAACGTATAGAGGACACCGTCATCGAGGTCTTGGTCCAACTATGGATTCACAAAGGATTCCAATATTTTCTTTGATGAATCATCAGGGACAAAAATCCCATGTGGGCATATCAGTGCATTCTGGTATCTTTCACAGATTAGGCATGATGGGATGGAGTTGATATGTCCAACTTTTCCCATCCTGATCACATTCCCTCATGGTAACTGTTGTCTTGTAACTGTTCTGAACCTCAACTAAACCTTTAGGACCTCTTGTTTTTCATTGATTATTATTTTGATCATCTTCATACGGTGGCCGAGAAGTGCAAACCAACATTACAAAATGTGAAACACTTTTACAAAGTTTGAGACAAATTTACATTTGGAAAACATGTTTTACATATCACAAAAGAAAATTACATTACCAAAACACTTTCGGGACACCAGTCCCGAAACACATTTACGTTTCGGAAAACAAATTAACAAGACGCAAAACACTTTTACAAGTGCTGAAACAAATTTACAAATTACACAAACCGGAAAGGGAATGTACCAAAGCCCTGATTGACACGGACTTGACACGGAAGTGAAAAAGAGCCTGGTCAATTTTGGTTTTTGTCGTCAGTGGCAGTGGATTTCATGGCCACCCAATATGGACAGTGACCGGGTGCTCTTTTGTCCGTATTGTGGACAATACGTGAGTCAGTGGAGTCAGTTTTGTTTTTCATGTGGACGGGGTTTACAGCGGTAGCCAAACAGTTGTCCAAAGGCCTGTATCACGCAGTGGGATTAAGGCTAGCCTGCTCCGGGGCAGGCTAGCTTTCAGGATAGGATTGAATCCTACATAAAGCACCGCCCCCTGGCCAATCAGCTGTTTGCCAAACTGTGGCCTGCCCAATCATTTAGGATCACCCTGAACGACGAGTCCAAATGAGGAGAGCATTTCGGCGTGAAAGGATTTTCCTGGACCGGTCATATCCGTTAGATTTTGCCAACGACTCTCTGTATGAGAGAAAGGCTGTGATGTAATGTATGTAATGTGAAACAGCACTTCAGCCTGGCTAACAGCTGCCTGCTATACAGAGCTGACACTCTGTAGGAGAGGAAAACAGAAATGAGAGATCATTAAAGGAAATTTGATAATTAAAAGAATTTTTAGAGGCATTTCACAACATTTTAGGGACATTTAAAATGGCACAATTAATTAGCTCTAAATATTTTGGAGGGGCAAATTATTCCTGTGTGAGAGAATGGGCCTGATTGACAGCTGAGGGGAATTACACCTGGGGGAATTCAACTATACCTGTCATACACACAACACATCTGTGCAGTGCAGTGAGTTCATAGGTTTCAGCATCAGATATGGACTTGAGCTGTTGATGTGTAACTTTTTTTTTTTTTTTTTTTTCGCCTTCAAAATCCCAGATGATGTTTAGTTATGCAGCAATTTTAGACCAGGAGAAATATAGATATTTATTTATTTTATTTTATTTTATTTTATTTTATTTTATTTTATTTTATTTTATTTTTTTTTTTATTGGTGAAATTTAGTGACAACAGACAAGGTGACATAAGCAAGGGGACAATGGGGGACAAGTAAATTGCACCAAATGAACATAAGGTACAGACGATGGACATACAATACAAACCACTACAGACAACAACATAGAGTTGCATTGGTGTGTATATAGGTGTGTGTGTGTGTGTGTGTGTGTGTGTGTGTGTGTGTGTGTGTATGTGCTTCATGAAAAGACAGAGGATATGGTATTATTGCGTCCAATATGGTATAGAAAATATAATGAGAATAGATGAATAAATAAAGTATAAAGAATAAATAAATTAATAAATTAATTAATTAATTAATTAAAAAAAAGAAAGAAAAAAGAGAGAGAAAAGAGGAAGAGAAAAAAGAAAAAAAAGTATATATATATATATATATATATATATATACATACTTAAACATACATAGATAATGTAATATAATCCAAACTGATACAACACATTATGACGTGATATAGCACAATATAGCAATATAGTATAGCATCATACGATATAATATAACATAACATAGTAATCCATTATTATATGATATATACCATAATCTAGTATAAGCCGATATATCGTGATGATGACAATCTCGAGAATAATAATTGCTAATATATAATTGCAATGAGGGGCGAGGCCAGACTGGGGCATCAGGGAAGCGAGCATGAGGCCCCCCCCCACCGGGCCCCGAGTAGTATGGCCGGAAGCCCCAGCGGGAGCAGGGCGAGACGGCAGCAGAAAGAGCCCCCCCCCTCCCCAATTTGATTTTATTTTCATTCTAGTCTATGGCCGATCATGCCTTGGGCCGCACCCAGACCCTGAGGTGGCTGCTGGCCCGTTGCAGATCTAGCCTCCTGTGCCTCTTCCTGGTCAGGGCAACTCCCAGACCCTTTGGAGGGAGTCTGCCTACTAAGGACTGGCGTTATTTTATTTTTATTTATTTATTTTTTTTAATATTTATTATTGTTATTTTCTTTATTTATGTTTTGAGAGAGGTAGGGTCAAACCACCCCGTCCACCACCTGTCCCCACCGGAGGCCCCGCCACACCCCCAGAGAGCCAGGCACGGAGCTCCCGCTCTCCTCCACCCTCAGCCAAACCAGTCCGGCCTCGCCCCCCCCGTCTTTATTTTATTATTATAATGTCATCATCACGATTACCGATACAATAACATGAAGTAAGTTTCAATAGTTATGATGATGATATAACAACAAAAGGATAATAATGAAAAGTAATAATAATATTAATAACAATAGTGATAATTATCCCAATCATAATCATAGTTGTGATAATAGTAGTAGTTATAATATAATAACAGTAATAATGATATGATCATTATCATAATAATAATCGTAATGATGATCATTCTCCATAATAATGATGATAATAATAGTAATAATCATAGTCATAATAATAACAGCGACGTAGTAACAGTTCTAGGTGTGTGTGAACAAGGAGAATGGGCAGAAAGGAAAGAAGAATAATAATGGTAGAGGGGAAAAAAGAAGAAAGAAAAAGAAAAGGAAAAAAAAAGAAAAAAAAAAGGGGGAAGTAAATACGACTAAATAAATAAAATAAACAAAGAGCGTGTTTTATGGGCTTATTGAGGAGTGGGCTTGTGGAGATGTGCGTGGGCTGTTCTGGTGTGATATGGTATCAAATAAGAAATGGGTTCCAGGTGTCATTAAAGGTTGACATATTGCCTGTGTTAGAAGCTGTCATTTTCTCTACTGAGATGAATTCTGTAAGAAGGTTGGTCCAGTGGTTGATGTGTAATGATTGTTTTGATTTCCAGTTTAACAGAACTGTTTTCTTGGTGATAGTTAGAGATATGAGCAATGGGTTCCTATATTTGGTTGGGAGGTTAATTTGTGTGATATCGCCGAGCAAGCAGAGGGATGGGGATGGTGGGATTCTGCAACTCAGTATACAAGAGAGTTTTTTTGTAACTGCTATCCAAAAAGAGTGAACCTGTATGAGTTGCAAGTTTGTGTTGTGCGTCATAGAGAAGATATTTCTGCAGATTTGTGTCCAGAAGTCGGGGTTGGGAGAGATGGCCAAGTCGTTTTCCCATTTTGAGGTTGGGAGTGTTATGGATTCATCTGAGTTGGATAAAAGTTTATAGATCTTTGAGATTATTTTATTTGAGTCTGTGATTTTCTTGATTTCTTCACCTAGTTTGAAGGGCTTGAGAGAGTTGTTGGTTATGTTCATCTTAGATTTGATAATAGATTTAAGTTGTTGGTATTGGAAGAGTTGATTCCTCCCAACCCCGTACTTCTGGATTAATTTGTTGAAAGTTATGAATTGATTATTTTCAAAAAGATGGTGAAGGTGAGTGATTCCTTTGTTTTGCCATGTGGGAAAGTGAATGGGGGTGTTGTCAGAGAGAAAATCAGGGTTGTGCCAAATTGGGATGTACTTACAGAATAATAGAACTGGTTAATTGAGGTGTTGAGAGATTTGAGCCATTTGTCTGTTGGGGTAATGGGAAGCATGGAAAATAGGTAGTTGATTTGAGGTAGGGTTTTCATTTTAACTGTTGCGATTCGTCCTATTAGTGAGAGTAGGAGATTTGTCCATCGTTTGAAGTCGTCTTGTATTTTTTTTAGTAGTGGAGTGCAATTGAGGTTAAATAACTCTGACAGCCTGGGGGAAATATTAATACCTAAATACTTAATACTTCCGACTTGAAAGGGAAGGAGTGGGTCTTGAGTTGCAGAATCCCAAGCATTTTCAGACAGAGGGAGTATGATTGATTTGTTCCAGTTAATTGTGTAGTTAGAGATGGCTGAGAAGTTGTTGATTAGATTGAAGGTTTCTTTTAATGATCTGTAGGGGTCCTGTAAAAACAATAGTATGTCATCTGCATAAAGGCTGATTTTATGTTGTGAATGGCTATTTTGAATTCCTTTAATGTTATTGTTTTTTCGTATTGCTGAGGCGAGGGGTTCGATGAAGATGGCAAATAAAGATGGTGAGAGTGGGCATCCTTGTCTGGTTCCTCTGTGAAGTGTGAATCCCCGTGATATGATACCGTTCGTGGTTATTGTGGCCATAGGTGAAGTGTAAAGAATTCTGACCCAGTGAATGAACGATTCTCCAAAACCGAGCTTGTGAAGAGTGTTAAGTAGAAATGACCAGTTAACTTTGTCGAATGCCTTTTCTGCGTCTAATGATACAATTATAGTTTTGTTTTTTGTTTGATGTGTTATGTTAATCAGGTTGAATAATCTGCGGGTATTATTGGAAGCGTGTCTATTTTTGATGAAACCTGTTTGGTCTGGGTGGATAATAATGGGGGTGGCTGTTTCAAGTCGGGCAGCTAATGCTTTGGTGATAATTTTTAAATCCGTGTTGATTAGGGAAATGGGGCGGTACCTAGCAGGGTAGGTTGGGTCTTTGTTAGGTTTTAGTATTAGTGATATATTGGCAGTATTCATGTGTGTCGGAATTGTGGATGTAGTTTTTATTTCTGCGGTTACTCTGTGAAATAGTGGTGAAAGTATGTGCCAGAAATGTTTATAGTATTCTGCTGGGAATCCATCCGGTCCAGGTGATTTGTTGTTTGGCATTTGATTTAAGGCTTTACTGAGTTCTTCCGGGGTGATTGGTGCATCTAGAGTATCGGCTAGTTCTTTGGGTAGTGTGGGTAGGTCCAAGCCGTTAAGGAAGGATTCTATTTCTGATGAAGGAGGTTCATAACTGGAAGAGTATAAGTTGCTATAAAAGGTCTGAAAGATTTCATTTATTTCCTGTGGGTCTTGAGTGATTTTGCCGTTAGAGGTAATTATTGATGGAATAACTGACTTTTCTTTTTTGTGTTGTAGTTGGTTTGCTAAATATTTCCCTGCTTTGTTGCGAGATTGAAAATTGTCATACTTAAGTTGTTGGATTAGAAACTGTGTTTTTTTGTGTATTATATTGTCGAGTTGTGTTTTTAGGTTACTGAGTTCCTTTTTTATCTCTTCTGTGTGGTTATTGGAAAGATGGTTTGTAAGTTGTTTGATTCTTTGTTCTAGGCTGTTTTCCAGTTTGTGTTGTTGTTTTTTCTTATACGATGAATATGATATTATTTTCCCTCTGATTACTGTTTTACCTGTTTCCCATAATAGTGATGGTGATATGTCTGGAGAGTCGTTCATTTCCATAAAGGATGCCCACTCTTCAGCTATTAAAATGTTAAAGTCAGGGTCTTGAAGTAATGATGTATTGAATCGCCATCTTGTAAGGGGTCTGTTATATGATTGAATGTTTACGGCAAGAGAGACAGGGGCGTGATCGCTTATGGTAATGGGATTGATTATGGATTCATGGATGTTAGGAGCAAGTGAGTTACTGATCAGAAAAAGGTCGATTCGGGAAGAAGACTGGTGTAGGGGGGAGAAATAGGTATATTCTCGTGTCAACGGGTTTCTCATTCTCCAAATATCGCCAAGTCCGTAGTCATTCATGCATTGTTTGATTATTTCGGTGGAGTGCCAGTTTCTTGTATTACCAGAGGTGCTTGAACGGTCAGTTGTGGGTTCTATAACGGTATTGAAGTCTCCTGCAATTATGATGTTTGTTGATTCACTCAGTAGAGAAAAGAAGGCATGAAAAAAAGACTGGTCATCGTTATTGGGTCCATATATGTTAGCAAATGTGAATGTTGTGTTATTTATAGATGCTCTGATGATGATGTATCTTCCTTCTGGATCTACAGTTGATGTATTATGAATTAAGGGTAAGTTTTTATTTATTAGGATTGAGACGCCTCTCTGTTTGCTATTGTATGTTGAAGAGAATATTTGATTGAATTGTTTAGGTTGGAAATATTGTAATTCTGAGTCTGTAAGATGTGTTTCTTGTAAAAAGCATATGTCGGCCTTTAATTTAATTAAATGATTAATAATTTTTATTCTTTCGGTTTGATTACGAATGCCACACACATTCCAGGGCACCAGGTTCAGAGTTTGTATAACTGTGTGTTAGTTAGGTCTATGTAGGGAAGGTCTGTCTGAATTTGAGGATGCTGCTGCAGCTGGAGAGAGAGGGAGAGAGAGAGAGAGAGAGAGAGTGCGAGCAAGCGAGAGAGATAGTGTGTGTGTGTGTGTGTGTATGTGTGTGAGACCGCGCATGTGCGAGCGCACGTGTAGTGTTGTGTGTGTGTCTGTCTGAGAGAGAGGCTTGAGTGAACGAGTGAGTGAGTAGCTGGGTTTCCATCCAAATATATCGAAATTTTTGAGCGAATTTTGTCAAAATGCGCAAAAGAAAATGCGAATTTATGCCTGTTTCCATTAGTTTTGTTTTGCGATTATTGAGAGGAGAGTGCGCCGTAAGATGACGCCATAAGATAGTGTCTGTGTGTCGACTGAACAACAACAAACACTCAGCTGACACTCAACAGCTGATCAGGGACAGATTCCTGCTGAACTTGTCGGCTCTTGGGAGAAGTCTGGTTACTATTTTGGCAGCGCTAACTTCGTACTGAGCCATCCTGAATAAGGAATAAGAGACTAATAATAATAGTAACAATAACTAATAATAAGACTGTAGCGTAGAAGTGTGACGTGGTATCCAGTCCAGTCATCGTTTATTCGCAAAACCTGTTTCCACAGCAAAAAGTTGCATTTTCTTTTATCGATACGCTGAGAAATCCACCCCCTCCAAGCGTAAAAACTTTTTTTGCGAATTTTCGGCCGTTTTTCGAATTTCTGGCGTTTCCATCCAAGTTTTTTTTCGCAATTTCTGAAAATGCGAATAAAAATAGGTGGATGGAAACCCAGCTATTGAAAGAAAGTGCGCAGTCATATATACAACATAGACACACGGACATATAAGACGAAAAAAAAGAAAAAAGAATAAAATAAGGGGGAGATATGAAAAAGACAAAAAACATTTAGAATTAAATCATGACAGTACAAACAACAAGCAAGAAAGAGAAAAAGGGACACACATGAGAGAAAAAAAAAAGAAGGTGTGTCTGCCATTCCCAGGCTGCATCAATTTAAAGAATAAAGAAAAGGATAGAAATTAAATGCAAGAAGAGAAGTGAGGTGACAAGTTAACCAAAATAAGTTTTTTAGTAATTAAATAAATAATAGTTGTAATAAAAACGATAGGATTAAAGAAAGAGAGAAAAAAAAGTATTGAAAAAAAAATAATAAAAATTAAATTATAATAGTAAGCGACTGGTTGAGAGAGAGAGAGAGAGAGAGAGAGAGAGGGCTGTCACCGTGAAGAATCTGCGGGTCCGTTTGCTGCGGCGGTGGCTCGGCGGTGTCTTTTGTTGCTATGGTGATCTCCGCTCTGATGACGTCGAAAGAGAGCGACTGTTTACATCAGCTGGTCGCACTACTGGCTCGTGTGGTCACTTCCACCAAGCCAGTAGGTGACATCTGGACTAAAGTACAACTTTCCATCGATATAGAGCTTGTCAATGATAAGACGAGTTTTCTTGCTGCTTTTTCTCGCCTCCGTCATTATGGGGTGAAGTATCTTGCGCCTCCTTAGGATCTCCGGCGGGAACTGGTCGCTGATGGAGAAGTTGGTACCCCGGAGCTCCTTCCTTCTTTCCATGATGGAAATCTTCATTTTGGTATCGAGCACTTTTGCCACCATGGGACGATGTTTCTGTTTGGAAGCCTTGACCTGCCCAATGTGATGTACTCTCGAGAAGCGGATGGTTCCGAGCTCACGTTCGTCCATCTTCAGACTGTCTTTCAAGAATGACTTGACCAGCTGCTCAGAGGTCTGGTAAGTCTCCTTACTGGTTTCTGGGATCCCGTGGATTATAATGTTATCCCTCATGCTTCTGGATTGCATGTCGAGAATATCATTTGTCATTTTCTGATTTTGTTGTTGGAGTTCGGCTGTCAAAGTCTTTAGTTTGTTCACTTCCATTCTGAGGGAAGCGTTGTCTTCTTTGAGGGTTTCGACTAGCGCATTGTTGAAGTCCATGGCTTGTTTTAGTTCTTCCACATCATCCGACAACTTTTTTAGTAGGTCAGGTTTTTCCAGTTGTTGTTGCATCGTGGTCATGGATTCCCGAATGTGGTGGAGATCCATTGAAACATTCGAGTTGTCGAGATCACTCGAGCTCAGCTGGTTTCTCCCTCGTTTGCCATCGGGTTTTTTAGCCATGTTGTGATAGATCGAGTCTATGTAAGATTCTAAGTCCTCGATGGATTCTTCCACAAACGGTTCCAGTTTGGGTTGTTGAGGTTAACGGTACTTAGAACTAGGTTTAGCAGCATGTTTGGGAAGGCTGACACGGAGGGTTGCTCACAGCGACTTCCCGGCAGCCATGACAGTCATATAGATCCTGTTGATGTGTAACTTGCGCATTTACACCGTCGGCAATTCGTCGCCAAGCATTCTGCCTTCTCTTAGCGGCAGCCGCGGTGTTCGATTTAGTGTGTAGATGTTGTTTTTCCTCCTCATCCTTTTCCAGTATAATACGCTGCACCTCCGCTGTGACATACGCTGTGCGTTTTTCCTTGTCGATCCTTATACGTGCGTGTTCACGGCTCTTTATGAGGCAAACCTGGATCGAACGAGCGAGTTGATAACCAGCGTTGTGATGCCGGTTATCCCTGAACACCATGATCTCAATTAGTGTAGCCGGATAGGACTGAGAAATCCAGGGAAAACTGAGCTTGCTTCGTAATACAGGCCCCTGGTCCACGAAGTTCCAATCTGATGGCCCTAATTACGGAGTTTATGGGGGAGTAATGCTTCATGCGGTAGTGGGCTACCCAGCTTCATTCAGGTTGGTTTTCACGGACCTCAAGCTGATGTGTACACCATGCACACTAGACATAAAGTCCTCAATAACCGCATACGAGTGCCCCTCGTTAAAATACTGGATGCACTGTTGCAGCATATTTGGCTGCCCTGCCTGCTCTGCATAGGCGGAGTTTGAAATTTGCGCTGGGGGGGGCAAACATTTTTTTTTATTATTATTTTATTTATTACAATACCAAACATAATGTAATTCAGATTTATTTCTGAAAATAATCTTATTTTATTGCATTGCTTAAATGTTTATAGATGTATACAGGAAAAAAAAAATATTGGACCTATTTTTGACTCAATGTAGTGACACATTTCAGACGCTAGGGGGGGCAATGCCCGCCCTGCCCCCCTGTAAACTCCGCCTATGCTGCTCTGTGTCGCTAACAAATTCTCCTATGCCCATCTTGGGTCATCAACACAACAACTGACGACAAAAACCAATATTGACCAGGCACTTTTTCACTTCCGTGTCAAGTCCGTGTCAATCAGGGCTTTGGTACATTCCTTTTCCGGTTTGTGTAATTTGTAAATTTGTTTCAGCACTTGTAAAAGTGTTTCGCGTCTTGTTAATTTGTTTTCTGAAACGTAAATTTGTTTCGGGACTGGTAAAAGTGTTTTGTTAATGTAATTTTGTTTTGTGATATGTAAACATGTTTTCCAAAATGTAAATTTGTCTCAAACTTTGTAAAAGTGTTTCACATTTTGTAATATTGGTTTGCACTTCTCAGCCACCGTATCTTCACACACTTTTTCACAGCTCACCTACTTCCCATACAAAACTTTGTTTAAACTCTGCAGGCTGACAGACGACCACACCAAATGAACATTTTGTATATTTCAGGATATTTTCTGTCTGTAGTCCCTCAGACTGAGCCATATGAACACAGTCGACTGTCACCATGTTTTTGACTGAATACCGTGATATCCATATTGTGAGGATATTGTTAGGATGACTGGTTGGTGCTTTCATCAAGTGTAAATTACTGCTTAATAGTCATCAGTAATATGGATATGATGAGCGAGCAGCCTGAGGCCAATAACAGAGCAGCGAGGAGCGTCTAATAAGTTGAGAAAACTGCATCCCTTTACTGTAATGCAGCCTTTAAAAGCAGGAGAGGACAACACTGATGCCACAAGATATTACCATATCCCAAATCCCACATGACATCTGATCTCATATCACAGTATCCATATTATATCAATATATTGATGGGCCCACCTCTACTGCCATCACCTGGTCAGTCTGTTGAAATGCTCATAACTTTGGCCCTGATTGGTCAAGAGACTGGGTGCTGGTGTCATGTGATGCAGAAGCTCTTGTTCTCCAGTTTTACTCTGAGAAGATGGTAGACTGAAGGCATCTGAGGACTTTTCACTGAGCCATTCATTTGTTATTTATGGACGTACCTATGGCTGTTTTCACGTCTACCGTATTTAGCACTGAATTTGAATAATTTTGGACCTTTTATCATTTCTTGCTTTCATTGTCTGTTTATTTGTGTTTTTAATATTTTGAAGTCTTCATTTCAGGTGTTATCTTTATCTTTTCATTTACTCTGATGGTTTTGTAAAGCACTTTGGAACTGCTTTAAAGGTGTAATGTAAATATAAATTAGTATTATCAGTATTATTATTAATATAATTGTTATAATAACTATTTCATTGGTTTGTCCTGCCTTTTTGAATATTTTGAAAAATCTCTGACTGATAAATATCCAAAACACTGGAAATTATAGCTCCATATTTTATTCTTCATTCAGACTGAGGTACTGCAGGTTGTCAGAGAGCAGCTGTGCTTCTCTGGCCTCGGCTCTGAAGTCCAACCCCCATCTGACAGAGCTGGACCTGAGTGAGAGCCAGCTGCAGGATTCAGGAGTGAAGCTGCTGTCTGCTGGACTGAAGAGTCCAAACTGCAGACTGAAGACTCTCAGGTCAGACTGCACTTTTTAATGATGTGTCAACATGTAATATTCTGTACAGGTTCATTATTATTATTATTATTATTATTATTATTATTATTATTATTTGGCATTTCTGCTTTATTTGATAGTCACAGTAAAGATAGACAGGGGGAGAGAGGTGATGATATGCAGCAAAGGACCAGAGGTCGGATTCGAGCCCTGGTCTCTGTGATCAGGACTGAGCCCTGGTGTCAGTGGCGGCTCTGCCCATGTTGGCGCCCTAGGCCAAATTACTCCCTTGCACCCTTCCATGTTACTACTCCTACCAAAACCACTACTGCATGGTGCTCGCTCTTAGCCAGTGAGCCACCGGGGCGCCCGACACACAGGTTTATTGACATGAGTGCTTTACACACAGAGACAATCAGGGGCCGGTCACAAAGCTCTGAAGTTTAGTTTAACCAGCAACAAACAGCAAGTCACTAACTTGAACCACTGACTGGTACTGATGCTGTGAAGACAGGATCATATTTGGGGGCGCACATCCTAAATGCTCAAGGGGGATTAATATTAGGCGTGTTTTTATATCCACTAATCTAATCCCAGACATGCGTGTGTGTTAATTATTCATCAGTGCTAATTGTTCATGTGTCTCGGATGTGCACATCAGAGGACTAATTGTCTTCACATTATCAACAGTTTCCCAGCATCACCTGTAAGTGTCGCCAAAGGATCCGTAGCTGTAGAAACGTGCGTACGCCAGCCATGAAGTTGGCATGAGGAACCGCACATTTCCACGCTCATTTCACTGTTTATACATCTGAACTTAGCTGTGGAAAAGGACGTACACCATGTTTTTGTGTGTACCCACCCTTTACATGAGGCCCCTGGTGAGCCGTCAGTTCCAGATCTCTGCTGTGATGTGAGGAAGAAAATCAAACACATCAGGGCTCATCAGCTCCATTTGTCCAAAAGGGTTTTTTTAGGCAGACACTGTGGGGACCAGACTTTCAAATAACAACATTTTCATTTATTTAGGAATAGTTAGCCTAGTATTGTTTAGTATTTTCACTTTCTTACAAAATGAATAGCTGTATCAGTGGGAGCAGGCTGCTAGAAAACATGGCAAATCCATAATAATAACTCGATAGTGAAGTAGAAAAAGCTCTCAGAGCACAAGGAGCCAGTTCACTGAGGCTACGTTTACACATAGTCGGGTATTTTGAGAAACGAATATTTCCCTCCCTCTGTTTTCCAGAATAACATTGTGCACACGGCATCGTTTTCAAAAAAGTTTCCGTTTACATCAACCTGCATAAATACGCCGTCGAGCGCCATCATAACTACACCAAGCCTATGGGCAGCGGTGTAGGAAGAAGGAGAAAGCCATGCCAGCCAATCAGAAGCCAAGCCAGACAGCAGTACCCAGGTCGGACCCAAGCGATGCTGGCGGTGACGAGGACTGGCTCTTTGTGTTGGAGGGAGGAGACTGACCTCTGAGCCCTCATTCATCTCTGCTCCTCGATATAAAAAGCAGCTGTATTTGCAAATGCAAACATATGGACAGAAATGCTACTGTGAATGCATCCATGATCATCACCATTATAAACATAATATACGTTTATCATGTCTATGATCACCATAGCCAAATGTAAACATTGCGCGCACTTTTGGTGCATAATGTGACGTCGGCTGCCTGAAATTCTGTATTTCTCCGTTTTTCTCAGTTTACATGCAAACGCGAAACAGGAGTTTTCCTAAATCTCCACTTTGGCCGGAGTTTTTAGAAAGAATCGTTTTCAGAGGCGAATTCGCTGTTTGCGTGTAAACGAAGGGCACAAACGAAGGGAAATGTCTCGGTTTTTAAAAATACCCGTGTACGTGTAAACGTAGCCTGAGGAGAGACGCTTCTGCACTCTTCTGGTCTTATAGTTTATTTTTTATTCTTCATTCAGACTGAGGGACTGCAGCTTGACAGAGAGCAGCTGTGCTTCTCTGGCCTCGGCTCTGAAGTCCAACCCCCATCTGACAGAGCTGGACCTGAGTGACAACGGGCTGCAGGATTCAGAAGTGGAGCTGCTGTCTGCTCTGGTGGAGAGTCCAAACTGCAGACTGAAGACTCTCAGGTCAGTAGAGGGGTGGAGTCAGTCCTCTGAGGTCAGTAGAGGGGTGGAGTCAGTCCTCTGAGGTCAGTAGAGGGGTGGGGGTCAGTAGAGGGGTGGAGTCAGTCCTCTGAGGTCAGTAGAGGGGTGGAGTCAGTCCTCTGAGGTCAGTAGAGGGGTGGAGTCAGTCCTAGAGGGGTGGAGTCAGTCCTCTCAGGTCAGCAGAGGGGTGGAGTCAGTCCTCTCAGGTCAGTAGAGGGGTGGAGTCAGTCCTAGAGGGGTGGAGTCAGTCCTCAGGTCAGTAGAGGGGTGGAGTCAGTCCTAGAGGGGTGGAGTCAGTCCAGGCGGAGCAGCTTGGTTGCTTGGTTCTTGTGCTGGACACAGTCAGTGCAGGCAGCATTTCCTGGGAAATGTCCAAAGTGCTCAGTGGCCTCAGGACTGGACAGAAAGACAGAGAGAGATCAGCCAATCAGAGCAGCCACAGGTGTGTTGGGGTCATGTGACCTGCGGGTGATGATGATGATGAGGATGATGGTTTTGTGTTCATCCCTACAGGCTGGAACATGTAGAAGACTGGATTCCAGCTGGCAGCCTGAGAGGATGTGAGTACTGAGACACACACACACACACACACACACACACACACACACACACATGAAGTCCAAATCCAAACAAGGCTTTACAGAAAATGTGAGCGAGCTGAAACTATATGTGTGTGTGTGTGTGTGTGTGTGTGTGTGTGTGTGTGTGTGTGTGTGTGTGTGTGTTTCCAAAAGCAGCTAAAATCAGCTGACATGACAGAAACCTGGGCGCCCTGGTAGCTCACGTGCTGCAGAGCTCCAGCTTGTCCAGGCTGAGTCGTGGGTTTGAATCCCACCTCAGGCCCTTTGCTGCAGGGCGGCCCCTCTCTCTCCCCGGCCTTTCCTGTCTCTCTCTGCTGAGTCCAATCAAAGCTACAACATACTAAAAACAACTTTAAAATTACAGAGAAAAATGAGTTTTCCTCTGTCGATTTATCTCACACATAAGCCTGGTATTTTTTTTCCTTTATTAGTGAAAGAAAGGTGAACAAGTCGAGTGCAGAGAGTGACAACATTAGAAAACATATTAGAAAAGGAGAAGACAGGACTGAACAGATGTGGAAAGAAAGAAAGAACCAGACAGGAACTCAAAGAAAACAACACATAAAATAAAAATAAGAAAAAAAAAAATTAAGAAAGCAAATTAATTGTAGTTTACTTTTGGTGTTTGTGTGTGTGTGTGTGTGTGTGTGTGTGTGTGTAAGGGGGGGGTGTATGAAGGGTAGGGGGCAGGCAAGGACAGAGAGAGGTAGAGAAAAATAGAGAAAGAGAAAAAGAAAAAAAACCTGAAGGAGAAAAAGTAGAAAAAATTGTCTCATTTGTTTAATTTTTGATTTGTTTTTCTCTGGTATTTTGGGTGGATATGAAATCTGCCTTACAAACTGAACCAAAAATGAGCATTAAAAACAATAAACTAAACAAGCAAATCCTCTTTAAAATGAATGAAAACCAAACTCAAACTGAAAACACAAAGTGTAAAATTACATTAGTTTTGATTTTTAATGAAAAATGCAAAACTATAATAACCTCATAAGAGCCAAGAGAGTGTGAGTGAGTGATGCTTTCTGAGTTGTGTTGTGTGTCTTCTCCCCATCAGATGCCTGTGATCTCACACTGGATCCAAACACAGCGCACAGAAACCTCCGTCTGTCTGAGGACAACAGGAAGGTGACGAGGGTGAGAGAGCAGCAGTCGTATCCTGATCACCCAGACAGATTTGACCAGTGGTTTCAGGCTCTGTGTAGAGAAGGTCTGACTGGGCAATGTTACTGGGAGGTCCAGTGGAGTGGATGGGTTGATATAGCAGTGACTTACAGAGGAATCACAAGAAGTGGTGCTGACTCTGTGCTTGGAGACAATAAACAGTCCTGGAGTCTGATGTGCTCTGATTATGATTACAGCTACTCTGTCAAACACAACTGGAAGTCCACCAGCATCTCTGTCCCTCCCCTTGGATCTCACAGAGTAGCAGTGGATCTGGACTGCTCTGCTGGGACTCTGTCCTTCTACAGAGTCTCTCCTGACAGACTGAGACTCCTGCACACCTTCAGCTCCACCTTCACTGAGCCGCTCCACCCTGCATTTGGTTTGGGGTCACCTGATTCTTTTATTGTGGTTTAGCTGCCAGTTTCTCAGAAACAAACTCTGACCTGAAAGTGTTAAGAACATGTTTGGCTGATTTGTGATTTATAGTTACTGTTTTTTTTTTGTTTTTTTTTTTTGTATCAGGCATCTTGGTGGATAATTGTTAATTGATTGACTGGACAGGCGCGTAAATATAATAAGTCATGATAATGTTTGTATATTCAAATTCTTAATATTGTGCAAAAGTGTCATTTAAACCTCCTCCTCCACCGATTGCTTTTTTTTTTTTTTTTTGTATTTCTAGTCAATAAACACAGACATGAGAATGACAGCACCCCACACCCCCCCACCCCCACCCACCCACACACCACCACCACCCCCACCCCGTCATTTCTTTCTGGATACATGTCTGCAGCCGAGGCTTTTTACATCCCGAATGGAGTTTCCATCTCTGCAGATATCTTCCTGTAGTTTTCACATTTGTCCACCAGGGGGCAGGCCGTCCTCGCAGGAGCATGAACACACACTCCTCTGCTCCAAACCTCGAGGCCGAGGGAGCCGAGGAGCTTTCCTGCCGTCTCCGGGCTTCGCCACTAGTTGTCATCCTGGACAAACACACACACACACACACACACACACACACACACACACACACACGCACAGCCTCTCTGTACAGCATTACTACACAGAGATATGAGAGAGAGAGAGGTAAAGGCTGTTGCTATTGTGGTCTGTACTCATGTTTATTCATATTTACTGGTCTTACTGTCTCATTGATGTTGACCGCAGCCTCAATCAAAATATCGATACATTCACTGACCCTCGTTTTTTCCATTATTAGACATTAAATCAGTGTTAAACACAATGAAGTAGCAATTACAACTCAGTCACACACCAGAAACACTCACAAATATTCTCTAATAATTAATTCCTGCCTGTCCTTGCAAGAGTTTTTTTTGTCCTTTCTGAAACAATAAACAAAGTGCTGACATTGTGAATCAATTTCAGAATGATGGAGAGAAGTAGGGCAGCAGCACCGAAGCCAGGGTTTGAACCCGCAGTTTTTCTTCTCTCCACATATTCTCTCCCCCCCCCCCCCCCCCCCCCCTCTCTCTCTCTCTCTCTCTCTCTCTCTCTCGCTCAAAAACAAGAAACTGATGATGAAACTTGAACAGGCAGACATGACGCTTTGCTGGCTTTGCTTGGATTCTCACACACACACGGAGCGGACGCTGAGCAAACAGCCGTTGTGAAACTCCAGAGACACCGAGAGTCGAAAAAAAAAAAACGCAGCGCGGCCGAGCTTCATATCTCTGATGCAAGCGATAGCAGCTCCTCCGGTGAAAGGGCTCTGTATGCCGGTCTGGAAAGTTTCCGTGCATTCACTTTAATTTCCACATAAACCCTGGTTTTCGACACGCTCTGTGAAGCATCGCTTAGAGGGAAAAGACTTGATATGAAGAGCTTTGTGACACATTTGAAAAAAAAAAAAAAAGAAAAAAAGCACAGTTTGAAGGCATTCTCTTATAGTCCAGTCATTTTATGAAAAAACCCTAGGACAAATTGCAAGAGACGCAAACTCAACTGATTTTGTATCCTCAGTTTGTTATTATCTGATTTGATATATGCTAATAAGGAATATAATGAATAAATGCCAGAACAGATATTTAAACAGTGAATTTAAAGGTTACTATATATATAGTAACCTTTAAATTCACTGTTAGCGCATATCAAATCAGATACTGTGTGATATACATGCATAAACAGAATAATTCAAAGAACTTGTAATTGACTTTTTTTCTTGTCTTTGTGTGTGTAATCAACTTGTGAATTTTTATAATGATATCTGAAAGTAAAATTTTGAACCCCTTTCCCCTGTGTGTTAAAAAGGGTGTTTTTCTGGTATTATATGGTCATATAGAGGTGATTTTCAAAACTTTCCACCAATGGGATTCCTTGGACCATGCAAGGTGCCCATCTGTCCATCAGGAGCAGCTAAGGGTTCAGTGTCTTGCTCAAGGACACTTCAGCACACTCTGGAGGAGCCGGGAATCGAACCGGAAACCCTCCAATTACCAGCTCTGCCTCCTGAAACACTGCTTTGGCTCATGAAGTTGCAACGATTTTTTTTGAAAAAAGCACAGGTTCTCACTATTCATATATATTAGCCTATAATATAATCTTTAGACTTTGATACATATATCTATTTTTTTTCCTTTTTCGGTTTTTGTATATCTATCTATATATTTATATCTGTTTTTCCCTTTTTTTCTGTCTACACTGATACAAGATAAGTCTTTAAGCCTGAAAGTCATGTTTTATCAATATTCTTTTAAAATTAAGAATATTCTATGTAGGCAGTGTGTGCTTTTAACTAAATTTTATTTATTAATTTATTATTTTTAACCATTTAGTCTGGTACTTAACTGAATTTTATTTATTTTATTATTTATTTATTTATTTGTTTATTTTACCTTTTTAGACTGGTTTTTAATTGAATTTTATTTATTTGATTATTTTTACCATTTTAGTCTGGCCTTTAAAAAGGTTTTATTTATTGTATTACTTTTATTTTTTAGATGTTTAATGAATTTTAATCTATACAGTCATATTATGCCTCTGTAGTATCGATTATCTTCTCTCTGGTGTTTCCTCACTTCAAAGTGGTGAGTGTAGGAGAGCGTTTCCTCACTGTTCTTAATTCCTCAGTGTTTTTAAATTTGGGTGTGAGTGTATGTGTGTGTGTGTGGGAGAAGGGGGGGATATCTCTTGTGTCTATTGTTTGTTGTGTTGTTTTAATGTAAAGCACTTTGGGCTGCTCCTTTTGTATGAAAGGTGCTCTATAAATAAAGTTTGATTGATTGATTGATGTAGCCTATGTATGTGTGCATGTCTGGGTGTACTCATTTTATATATATTAAAAAAAATGCCAGTAAACTTTGCCTTTCCATGCTAATGAGGTGATAAATGTGTCAGATGAGTGCACGCTGCCTGAGAGCGTCTTGGTCTGCTCGAAATGTTTTACATGTGTCATCTGTTCCACTCCCGTGCATTAAAAAAAAAAGGCATCATAAAGCCTGAATGCTACGTGGCAACTTTATACCATGCTACCCCCATCAGCTCAGACAACACACACACACACACACACACACACACACACACACACTGCACTGACTCAGAGGCCTTGGTAATGACAGTAAATGCCGTATGCTTCAAACACACTCTCCCGATTAAGAGTCTAGTAAAGAGTTTAAGAGGAGGAGAGAATGAATGGAGGTGGGGTGGCATTTGGAGGGTGGGGAAGTGGGGGAGAAGAGGAGAAAATGGGAGAAAGGAGTGTAAAAAAAATGAGGGGATAGCAAAGGAGGAGGAGGAGGAGAGGAAAGGAGGAGTCAAGACAGGATAGGAGAGGCAAAGAGATTAGAGGAGATGAAAAGATGGAAGGAATGGGAGGAAGCTGAGACAAGAGGATGAGAGCAGATGGACGGTGATAGCAGAGGAGATGAAATGGGAGGAGAGAAAGGGGTGGGAGGCAGGAGACAGGAGGAGGAGAGGAGTGAGGAGGACAGGAGAGGAGAACAGGGAGGGTGTACGCTGATATTTAAAGATCCAGAGTAATCCCTCTGTCAGCGCTGCCCTAAAAACAAAGAGCCAAATTTGAACTTTCAGACATTTCAGGCTCAGTAACTCCAGCAGCATGAGCAGGTCCAGAATATTTCAAGACATCAGAACTATTTTTTTTTTGTTTGTTCTCTTGATTTAACAGTAAAATGTAAAACATGACAAACAGGAGCAGTCAGACTTAGCCACCATGTCCACCATGCTGCAAAACCACATCAACACAACACACACACCCCAGCTGCGTCCTGCTTTGATGCCCAAACACACTGCCCAAAATGAGAAACCTTGACTTTGACCTTTGACCCAGATACTCCAGAATTAAATCAGCTCATTCATCACTCATTGCCATTCCCTCTATAAAGTTTCATCTGAATTCGTTCATTAGTTTTTGAGTTATCTTGCGTACAGACATGCAGACAAACAAGGAGGTAAGAGAAGCTGCGGTACGTACGGTGGCCTGCAGGACCAACTGAACTCCTCATTCTTCCTCGTTGCTCCTCATCATCAACAACAGCGAACTGCCTGTCTCTTAAACTCTCGCATCAGGACTCGAGTTGGATCACAGGCCAGTTTTTATGTGACACTTTAAAGTGAAGCATGCGGTCCATATTTTATACTCTGAAACCGACAGTGACGGGGCGAGAACCGAGTAGAGCGCGTACCGCCTGAGACCATTTTTGCTGGTAGAAGGAAAAATACATCCAACCCCATTACATTTCAGTATGAAGGCATTCTTAATTTACTGATGGAAGTATAGCCTGTCAATGACCCGCCTCTATCACCCCTATTTTGGCCTTGTTGCACTGGCTTCCTGTCAGTTATAGAATCCATTTTAAAGTCCTTGTTTTGGTTTATAGAGCTCTCCATAGTCAGGCACCAGAGTACGTGTGTGACCTGCTTCATCCTCATGTACCCAACAGGTCTCTTAGGTCTGTAGACCGGAGTCTGTTGGTTGTGCCTCGTCCTAGGCTAAAAACCAGGGGTGACAGAGCCTTTCAGTGTGTCGCTCCCGGGCTGTGGAATGCTCTTCCACAGGACCCGAGAGTCTCTGCTACTGTGGACATGTTTAAAAAGGAACTAAAAGCATACTTGTACAGGCAAGCTTTTCCTGAAAGGTCGTAAACCAACCATGTTCTGACTGTCACTGTCTTTTGATAACTTTGCTTTGTGTTTTTTTTTTCCTGTTTTTATTTGTCTTCTGTGTTTTTATAGGTTTTACTGGTTTCCTTTGTTTTTTACTGTCATTTTGTGAAGCACATTGCGAGCCTTTCTCTGGGAAAAATGCTATTTAAATAAATTTTACTTACTTACTTACTTACTTACTTACTTGCTCTTCCTTTGTGTCATGCAGATCTGTTTCAGCCAATCAGCATGAAGCCCTCACCTGTGGCTCAGGTGTGCTGGAGAGGAGCTGGAGGGGGCTTGTGAGTGTTGGACTGAGTGGGTTCAACAAACATTTGAAAAAATGTGGTAAAGCATGATGTTGAAAGAGACGTTCACATGGTCAAAGTGGCCTAAATGTGACACCTAGTGGACTGGTTTGGTACTACAACAACATCCACTGCTGGTTTGTTTCTCTTTGCAAATTTTGCATACTTGTGTACTTATATTATTTGTAATGTACTTTATTTAATTTTTATTTATTGTGTTTTTTTTTTCTAAAATATAAATTTTTCTCTTCTAATGTTGATAGTTATACTTTTTTTAGTCCACTATTGCTCTTGTGCAGTTTCTTGACAACCTGTTGCTGGAGCACAACATCCATCTATCTATCTGTTTAGCTCTGTGCAGCTTGTTTTTCAAGACTCTGGCATTCTTGGCCTGGTCGAGGGAAATGTAACACGCATGGGACTGAAGCAGGGGAAACCACACCTGAAAGTGTCGGAAATGGATTCTCTCCACATAAATGTAAGGTTAAACATGAACAACATCACTGCCACCACCCCTGGGAAAATGATATTGTCCTGCATATCAAATATTTGGGGGAATGCAGACCCCCTTTTTTCCCACTGCAATAACTTTCTGAAACAGTTCTCCATGGAGAGACTGGGGATGGCTGCAACAGCATCGCTTTCACCAATAAGGGACGACCTGAGAATCATGTGATCCATTTCATGGTTGACCTCGTTCTTCCTGACCTTGCATGTGAATTTGCATAGCTGTGTGAAGAAGAACACAGATTTTTATAGCCAAGACACTAATATTCAGGTAAAAAAGTTATTGTTTGGACATTTGCATGTAAATTTTGTGATGTGGTCTCAATTTTTAATTCTTCTCTCTTATTGCTATATCTTACAGGTCCAGTTAAAACTTACCCCGGTAGTGAGGTAGTGGAACCTCTTGTATTTGATATCAATAAATGAATTCGGTGATATGGTTGAGAAGTTGGAAACACTGCTATTTATAATACACAAATAAGGGAACTTGTGGAAAAAGAACAAAAATTCTGCAAATTATAGTTCAAGGTTTCAATGATTTTATTTGTCATGACCTTGCATGTCACTGAGTCTTGGGATTTTCGATAAAACAGGTTTTAATTTTGGAAAAAAAAAAAAAAAAAGTGAGTTAAATTACAAAATCTGAAGGTATATCATTATAGGCAAAGGTCTTGGCTGTTCAGCAATGTACCGGTGCAACCTCCTCATTTTGCATTTTTTTCATAAAAAAGACATTTTTCCAGTTATTAGGCTACTTTGTTTTTGTCAACACCGTCACCATAATTTTTTTTTTTTTTTTTTGAAAAACATATTTTTGTATTAAAAGAGACTATTACTTCAATAACTGAACAGCACCAAAGAAACATATTGTAAGCATATTCATTTAAAACAAATATAACTGCCTCTGACGGTGGTGACACTAATCTGACGGTGGTGACAGTGGCCTCATTAAAACATACATTTCCAAAATTTATACCACTCAAGTCAGTGGCTTCTTGCTTAACAACTTTATTTAACTATTTGGCACAAAAAATAAGAATCCTGAGCACTGTTATAAGCATTTTTCAGACTTCAGTCATCACCGTCTGTAGGAGCAGTTTAATTTAGTGTTGGCATATTATTGTTTTTTTTTATTATTTTTTTATCTTTAGACTTACAATTATTTCTAACACATGGTGGCAGTGATTAGAGACAGGATATATGTTGGGCATAGGTAACAGGAAGGGGTTGGCACAGGAAGGTGGAGGGCACACAAGTTTTCACCAAACCTGAGGCAGGGAGGATGGACAAGAGCTGATATGTCATAATTTTGTCTCTTCAATAAAACAAGTAAAAGATACGAGGATTGACTGGACCTTCTGTCTTTTGGGTCTGCATAAAGATCACTAATGCTCCTCCTGTGTATGTAATGGCAAGAGTGAAAATGTTTGAAGGAAAAGGACAAATTGCCATTACACCGTCAGACAGAAAACCTGATGGTGGTGACGTCTGACGGTGGT
This sequence comes from Myripristis murdjan, assembly GCF_902150065.1. Taxonomy (NCBI): domain Eukaryota; kingdom Metazoa; phylum Chordata; class Actinopteri; order Holocentriformes; family Holocentridae; genus Myripristis; species Myripristis murdjan. Next base: position 3,487,970 of record NC_043991.1, on the reverse strand, counting down.
GACAAAAACCTGCTCTTTCACATGATAAGCATGAGTTGTTCACGTTAGCCATCTTGTTTCCCCCCTGTTGCTACCTGCATCAGACCTCTTCTTATACAATTCTGTGTTATAGTTGAAAAATGCTATTTATAGTACACAAATAAGGGTACTTAGTGTGGAAATTTTAGGGCTCAAACACAAAAATTCTGCAAATTAAAGCTGCTGAGACAAAAAGTGCTACAGCCATCCCCCGTCTCTCTCACTCAGGCTAGTGTGTAATCAGTGTACCGCACAGGTGATGTGAAAATGTGATGATTGTAATAATCCAGCGAGACGCCTTGATACATTTTTTTGGAGATGTGAGCCCGAAACGTTGGGCTTCAGTTAGCAAATGGAAGAAAAACAAAAGGACAGGACCAAACAAGTGTGTGTGTGTGTGTGTGTGCAGTCCTCTTGTGCATGTTGCAATCCGTCTCCAGGAAGTGGAGTGTGTTCAGGAACTTTCCGGTCACTGACACGGCTCTCCGCCGGGTGGAGGCCTCGCTCAGGGACGCTGACATCACCTCACGGCTTCAGGACCACTCCCCGTGTGTCGGGCTGCTTCCTGTCTTTGCCTCGAGTCGACAGCAGATGTCATCAACGTTCAGGGATACAGCAGTGACAAGAATCTCTGCACAGTCTACTGGAGGTCAAATCAGGCATCTGAGAAAATAAAATGTGTTATTTTCCTTTTGTTTTTGGTAGAAAAGCAAAGTCTTTGTGACCATGAACAACAAACAAATGCCCATTGAATGAATGTTGAGAACACCAATGACAAAATCAAGACACAATGAGCCGTAAAATCCACACTGAATAATGAAAGATGATTTTTAGATTTTAAAGACAGTGAGAGGGAGTCAGTAAAACCAGAGGAGCAGATGAGGAGGTGGGTGTAGTTTTGGTGATGAAGAGGAGGCTGTGGCCGGTCGAGTCTGCCTCACTGATGTGGCGTCTCGGTCCGTCACACTCTGAACCAGTCTGACGCCTCTTCACTTAAACTAAAATTGAACTTGTTTTTAGTGTTGTTGTACTCGAGATCGGTCTTGGTCTCGAGACCACTTTTTGAGGGTCTCGGTCTCGTCTCGGAATCGAAGGCATTTTCACTCCGTCTTGTCTCGGTCTCGGACTGGGCGGACTCGGGATTTTTGATCAAGACCGGTCGAGACCAGACTCTCACTACTTTGATGAGAGAAAAAAGAAAAGTGCAGCTGAGTGACACGCCCCCTGAACACGCAGAGTGGATAAAGACGGCTGGTGAAGCGGTGCTTATGTTTGGCATCCCCGGGAAATCGCCATAAATGTCGACAAACTCTGACTGGCTTTCTCTCTTGTTGCATAAGTTCCTCATGGGTATGCATAGGGTAGCCTCCCATCCCGTAAAATACAGAATCGTCTTTAAACTGACAATGAAATGTTGCGCAATTTGTCCCGTATTTTCATAAATGCCCCATACACGTCTGTCACACACACATCAACACTGAATAATGAACAAAATAAAACACAGGAAATGTTAAAGGCAGCTAATTCAACCGTGGCAGGACCCGCATAGCGAGGAGCTAACGCGAGGTACAGCGGATAGACCTCCACCTCCTGTGGCTGCGTCTCTCTCTGTGTGACTGTCTGAATGCCTGCCCGCTCCTGTCATGGGTTGCCTAGTCACGCACAGGGCACCCGCGCACAGGGCACCCGCGTGTTTTAAAGATGTCGGCTACACCCGACACTCCACCACATCCCAAAAAGCAAAAACATTTGCAAAAGTACAGACGAGAATGGGAAGAGGCGAACCCGATGCCTGACAGCGTCAGTGGCAACGGAGTACAAGGCAAATTGCAAAACGTGTCGGCGAGTGTTTTCTGTGGCTCATGGTGGACTGGCTGATGTGCGGCAACATGCAGAAAGGGATCAACATAGAATAAACATAAGAACGGACAGGAACCAAATGGCAGTGTCACAGTTTTTCATAGCTGTCACGGCAGTAAGGGAGTAAGGGACATCATTATATGATCAATTTGATTTCCTATATGGTTGTGTATTTTGCAGAAGATGTCAGTGCTTATGCTGATGTGGGCATATACCCTACAGCACAATTTCTCAAATGGGGCTGCGTAATTATACAACAGGTAGATCCGACCGCGCAATCTGACTGGTCAATCAGATGTTTAGAATGTGCTCAAATGAGCATGGCAGCACAGCTAGCCGTGCTCAAATGAAAAATACCTCATCACTGAAAATATTAGTTCGCCTTTATCTTATTACCCGAGTCTGTGTGGTTTCCAACACGGAACGTTTCACTGAAACCCGCATCAAAAGCCGCTGTCAACTTTGTTAATCTGCATAATGGACCGTTTTGTTGTCAATTTTGATTTATCTGGCGACCAAGTTTGGATAAATGGCTGAACGAGGAAGACAAGACAGAAGAGATAAAGCCGAGATATGCAAGAGTGACGAGTGAAGAGCTGGATCAGCTGGAGAGGTCAAGAAATGAAGCCAGTATGGCCCAGTCAACGTCTTGGGCCATAAAATGTCTACAAGACTACCTGAAAAACACCGGGAAAACAGTTGATTTCTCAGGTGTAAGTAAAGAAGAGTTAAACAAGATCCTCCGTGAATTTTATGGAGCTTTAATTTCTATAATAAAGAGAATGAAATGCACAGACAGTACCTGCTGAAGCGGATTCAGCACCACGGACAGCATCCTCCGGTGCAGATTCAGCACCACAGACAGTACCTGCTGAGGCAGATTCAGCACCATGGACAGTACCCGCTGAGGCAGATTCAGCACCGCGGACAATATAGTACCTGCTGAGACAGATTCAGCACCATGGACAGGGCCCACGGAGGCGGATTCAGCACCGTGGACAGTATCGTACCTGCTGAGGCAGATTCAGCACCACGGACAGTACCTGTAAGATCTTCCACGGAGATATGCAGGCTGTAACTTTGTTCTTGTTATTAATGTGTTAATGTTATTTGCCTATTAATCGTTGTTCATTTGTTTATTCTTTATGAGTTGTCTAGGCCATTTATTTAATACATTTGTCAATTTGTTTTATATTTTGGGAGCAAAATGATGACAGTATGAATACATTTTGATTATACATTTTATTTTGTTGTTAGGCTAGTTGTATAATTGCATTATTACATTCGAGGGTGTGCTTGACCGTCATTATTGTAACTTCACATTATAATAATGCTTAAATATATGTTAAAAAAAATAGCATCCATGCAAGGTTCCTTAAAAATCATCATTTAGCGGAATAAATATTCATTGAAAAATAAATGGAAGTTCATAACTGGAATTTTATATTCCGTATTCAATTTCATCATCCTGAAATGAGTCAAACTATAGCTGTCAAAGCACCAAAATGCAAAATGTTCTAAAATTGGTTAAGTTCAAGACCGATGTTAAAGAAACCTTGCTGAAATGTTTTTTTTTTTTTTTTTTTAACTTAGTTCATTTAATTTATAGGTCTAATTGCTTTTTCTTTTAATCTTTCTTTATGAAATGACATATTTATCATTGCTTGTCAGGTCAATGCAGTTTTAAAAAGTATGATGGCGTACTTTTTACAAGAAGTCAAACAACAAATTTCCTCAGATTTGAGATTTGTTTCATTGTGCTGGTTAGAAAACAACAGCATTTTGTTTCTGTTGCTGTTGCATTTGTTTAAAAGCAAATTTAGTTTAAAAGAGATACCTGTCATTTTGTTCTTTTCTTTAATATATATGGTCTTGGTCTTAGTCTCGACCTCCAAATGTCTTGGTCTTGTCTTGGTCTCGGTACTCTCTAGTCTCGGTAATGTCTTGGTCTCGGTTGGGGGGAGAAATGGGGGGAGTTCTGCTGGAGGTACGTGAGATTTTTTCTGTTATAAATATTGCTTTAAAAAATATCAGTCATGCATAATTCCCAAAATAACAAGCATATGCTATAATAAGTAAATGTAAATGTAAGTTTGATAACCTTGACCAGACAAAAATGCAGAAAATGGATCAGTGGTTGAAACGTAGCAGCGATACAGCTGGAAACAAGGAGGAAGAAAAGAAGAAGAGCCAATAAAATCTCCTCAGCCACTGATGGGGTCCGTGACCGGCCACCAAATGGCGACCTGGGCCTAATGAACCTGTTCGACGAGACGCTGGAATGGCTTGCTACAACAGAACTGAGTATAAAGACATATGCAAGAAGAAGTCACTGATGAAGCTGGATTCTTTTTTACTTTGCTGAAAAAATATTTCAGAGGGGGTACATTATTGAAAAAAGTTTGAGAACCACTAGGTCAGATGAGCTTAAACTCCCAAATATAAACTGAAAGGCTTGCTTCAATAAACAAAAAAATGTCAAATCAAATTGTATTACACAATAAATAAAGATTTTCAGTCTGGTTTGGTTTTATTTTATCATTTATTCCCCCATTTCTCAAATAGGGGTACACATACACCTCATGGTATGCATAGGTGCAAAGACAGCTACAGGAGGAAGCTGGAGGCCAAACTCCAGCAGAACAATGTGAGGGATGTGTGGACTGGGATGAAACAGATCACCGGATGTAAAGGGAGACAAAGGCAACCATCAGGCAGCCTGGAGAGAGCCAACGACCAACACCTCTACAACCTGAGCCTGAGTCAGGAGAGAGTCCCGGTGCTGTGGAAGACGTCCTGCCTGGTTCCTGTCCCAAAAAAGTCGACTCCATCGGACCTCAATGACTACCGACCAGTTGCCCTCACATCTCATCTGATGAAGGTGCTGGAGAGGCTGGTCTTGGCCCACCTGAGGCCGCAGGTGAAGGAGTTGCTAGACCCTCTACAGTTTGCCTACCAGCCCCATTTGGGAGTTGATGATGCCATCATATACCTGCTGCAACGAGCTCACATGCATCTGGATGGTGGTGGCAGCACTGTGAGAATCACATTCTTTGATTTCTCCAGTGCTTTTAACACCATCCAGCCACTGCTGCTGGGTGAGAAGCTGCGGGTGATGGGTGTCGACACCTCCATTGTCTCCTGGATTACTGACTACCTGACAGGCAGGCCACAGTTTGTCCGTCTGGGCAGTGTTCTGTCTGACGCGGTGGTCAGTGATCCAGGAGCTCCACAGGGGACTGTGCTGTCCCCTTTCCTTTTCACCTTATACACCACAGACTTTCAGTACAACTCCGAGTCATGCCATCTGCAGAAATTTTCTGATGACTCGGCTGTTGTTGGGTGTATAAGTGAGGGAAGGGAGGGGGAGTACAGAGCAGTGGTGGATAACTTTGTTGAGTGGGCTGGACGCAATCACCTGAGGCTGAATGTCGGCAAGACCAGAGAGATGGTGATCGACTTCAGGAAGAAGAGGACGGCTTCACAGTCACTGTGTATTCTGGGAGAGGATGTGGAGGAGGTGGAGGACTACAAGTACCTGGGCGTCAACATCAACAACAGACTGGACTGGAAATCCAACACCGAAGCTGTGTACAAGAAGGGGATGAGCAGACTCTACTTCCTGAGGAAGCTGAGATCCTTCAATGTGTGCAGCAAGATGTTAGAGATGTTCTACCAGTCTGTTGTGGCCAGCGTACTCTTCTTCGCCGTGGTTTGTTGGGGGAGCAGCATCGGAGCCAGTGACACCAACAGACTCAATAAACTGATCAGGAGGGCTGGCTCCGTGATTGGCTGCAAACTGGACACTGTGGAGGCTGTGGTGGAGAGGAGGACACTGAACAAACTGCTATCCATCATGGATAACCCTGATCACCCTCTCCACCACACACTGGACAGACAGCGGAGCTCCTTCTCCAACAGACTGTTGCAGCTCCGCTGTCGAAGGGACAGATACAGGAAATCATTCCTGCCACAAGCCATCACACTGTACAATAACTCACACAGGTCCGACAGAGACTCACAACTCTCTGCAGTATAGCTTTGTTTTTAACACTCCACTACCCAGCACCTTAAAGTGTTTGTTTATTTATTATCCACTACTCAGCACCTTACCTACTTGTTTAGGTTATTTTATTTTATTATCCATCACTCAGCACCTTAACTGTTATTTATTAGAAGTGGTGATTCCATGGGACCAAATCAAGTTGGACAGTCGCCGAAACCCATTGCCGGGAGTCGGGTTCTGCCACTTGGTTTCCTGGTACCATGGTGTCAAACTTACCCTGTGCCATACCATCTACTATCTGTATTTTCCATTTTTCATATTTATTATTTACATCAGTATATCTTACATTTCTTACATTTCAACACTTAAACATTTTACATTTTACATTCTCAGGCCACTTTATTGTATATACTTAGCCCTTATTGTACTTAGTGTATATATTACACATTTTTTAGTCTCTATTGTGTATACTTTTAATTTTAATTTTTAATTTTATCTTTTGTTTTTTATTGATGATGCTGCTGTAACGTGTGAATTTCCCAATCTGGGATCAATAAAGTATACCTATCTACCTATCTATCTATCTATCAGAGGTACTACAGGAGGTACATGAGAGAAATCCAAAAGTTGAAAAATACAACAATAAATAATGGATGTATTCCAGGAATTTAATATCTTTATTACCTTTAATATCTACCCTTAGATAACAATGGTAAGATTTTTAATTGTGAAATAAAACTATACTCATAAAATAAAACTGAAGTGTTTAAAAGTTGCAAGCAGTGCAGAAGAGACAAAAAGTGTACATTCAGTACTTGACCTGCGTCCACGCACCAAATACGAAAAACGTGCGTCTTGTGGAGAAGAAGTTTTGCGGAGTGCCAGCTCTCTCCCCCATAGACTCCCATTATATCTGGAACCCAGAATCTGGGGGGAGAAGGAGAAACAAAGCCCAAAGCCTTACCTTTCTCATGATACATTTTATTTTCTGATCGGACTTACTGTCATCGAGGAAAAAGCATTTGTTTGACCACTACTTTCAGGAGATTCACTCCCAAGCACCGCTGTCACTCTTCCAGCTTGCCCACACAGTTTCCCCACAAACTGCACTTTTCTAGTTTCTTTATTATAGAAATTAACGCGCCATAAGATTCATGGAGGATCTTGTTTAGCTCTTCTTTCGTTAGGTGAGAAATCAGCTGTTTGCCCGGTGTTTGTCAGGTAGTCTGTAGACATTTTAAGGCCCAAGACGTTGACCGGGCCGTACCGGCTTCATTTCCTGACCTCTCCAGCTGATCCAGCTCTTCACTCGTCACTCTCTCGTATCTCTGCTTTTTCTCTTCTGTCTTGTCTTCCTCGTTCAGCCGTTTATCCAAACTTGGTCGCCAAATAAATCAAAATTGACAACAAAACGGTCCATAATGCAGGCGATCAAAGTTGACAGCGGCTTTTGATGCGGGTTTCAGTGAAACATTTCGTGTTGCCATGGAAACCACACAGACTCGGGCAATAAGATATAGGCAGAGTAATATTGTCAGTGATGAGGTATTTATTTATTTATTTATTTATTTTATTTTATTTTTTTTATTTGAGGTGGTTAGCCGTGCTGTCATGCTCATTTGAGCACATTCTAAACGTCTCATTGACCAATCAGATTGCTCGGTCGTTGTGTTGTATGATAGATATTTCATATGTATGCGCTATGCAAATTGAATCCTGCTGCGTTAACTGACCCTTGGCCATGCCAAGAACCCCACCTCACGTTACTGTCTATCTATCTATCTATCTATCTATCTATCTATCTATCTATCTATCTTTACAGACAGACAGACAGACAGATAGATAGATAGATAGATAGATAGATAGATAGATAGATAGATAGATACATAGATAGATAGATAGATAGATAGATAGATTTAAAATTTTTAAAACTTTTTCGCCGGCACGGGGACTGCCGGGGGCGAGTAGTAGCACAGGGATGCAGGCGGGAGCTGCTGAATTTTCCCATGAGCCCGATGAGGACGTGAACGCAGCACAAGTGAAAGTGAAACTTTGGTTGAAGGTTTGGACGAGCCGCGACCAGGAGGCTCATCGTCATCATTAATGTTGGACTTGTGTCTCACTGTCATGATGTAGAAGAGCTGCACACGTCCGGACGTCAGGAGAGGATTTCTGTTTCATCTTTGAGTTCAAGTCCAAGAAGAAAGAATGAAACAAAGAAAGAAAGGGAGGAAGAAAGAAACTTCAACTTCTGCCTCTGCTGTGAGTCGCTACTTTTGTCTGTCGCCAGTTTTTCGCTGTTGAGTTCATCTCTTAGCAATAAATTTAAAAAGTAAAGCAGTGATCATTTTCTTTGTGGGAATGAAAAAAAAAAATCTCATCAGGCGGTAAAAACAAATGTTAGCCAGTTCTATACGTCAGACAGCCCGTTTTTAAAGCCGTTTAATTCCGTTTATTCCACAGGAAATACAGACTGATCTGTATGTATGAAACCCGCCACTGGAAAACGGATAAATAAATAAATTAATTAATAAAAAAAAATGCAAATCAATTAATAGTTTTCAAACCGAGCAGGGTCTCCTGTGTTCCCAGGGCCCTGAACAGGCCTGTGGCTTTTTTCTTTTTCCAGCCTGAACAGAAAGCAAAGTGTTTCCTGTTTGTCAGGGTGAGAACAGGCCTCTGTTCCCTCAACACAGAAAAGAGAATAAGGGCCAAACCTGTGGCGCCTTAACAAGAAAGCATCATCTGCTTTGAAGATTTGATGGAAAGGAGTTTGTGTTTTTCTGCTGAGGCTCTGTTCTCTGAAAACAACAACAAGAAAAAGACATGAAGGGAACACGGTGCGCCACCAAAACTACTGAAAGAAAGATTTGCAGGTTTCATGACGTCACCAGGATTTGCTGGCGAGCGCAGCGTCTGGAACGCAGCCTCTGGATTGGACAGAAACAGGGAAACATGTCCATGAGCTTTGCTGCATTCACACTCTTTCATTTGTGCATTCCTAAAGTGAATTTGTGCTTCACAAATTATTTGTGAATCTGCATTTATTTGTGCAGATCATCAGCGGCTCCCGGCTCCTTTACAAAGACCAAACGCTGCATGCATGAGACTGGTCGCCATGACAAATTCAAATTAAAATGTCAAATTTCACTGTAAGGTTCAGGCCTCAGTGTGTGTGTGTGTGTGTGTGTGTGTGTGTGTGTGTGTGTGTGTGTGTATTATTAACCCTCTGTTACCTGCGTAAATTCACTATATTACTTCCTGAGACATGGGGGAAAAAATAATAATGAGCAAATCAACAACAACAACAAAAAATACAGCAAATAATTAGCAAGATATTAATAACAAAAAATTACATGAGATCCATATAAAGAATGACCAAAAAAATAATAATAAAAAAATATAAAGTACATACATTTGCAAAATAACAGTATTTGAAATGAAGAAGCAAAAAACAACAAAAACCTTATGATGAATATACACTCAATATAAAATAGCCACAAAATAACTGACATTTCCACAAAAAATATGTTGAAACACACATTATTTATGTGCAGCTGCACTGACTCCATTTAATACAGTTAAAGCCTGTTGTCCATTAGGAAACTAGAACATTAAACACATCTGTGTGTGTGTGTGTGTTTGCACCTTGACTTAGACTGACTTAAATCGGAAGATGAGTGACTGTGTGGAGGAAGAGGAGGGCAGAGCAGAGTCTGCAGTGTCCAGCTGTCTGTCCATGAAGAGCGACCGGTCTAAAGATCAACCTCCAGCCTTCAGTGCTGAACCTGGACCTTCAGACACAAAGTAAGACAGCTGTCAGACTGTGAGCCTGATGGAATATGATGACATGAGATTATATAGCAGAGCAAGTAGTGAGGATATCAAGAAAAGAGACTGCAGAGAGAGAAATGACTGCTCCCTGCTCTGCAATCCAGCTGTTCAACCAAAACACATCTGGGTATGTGCTGTTTTCCACAAACTATGATGCTGTTTGATGTTTTGCACCAAAACACCTGAGAACATTTCCACTTGTACCTGCACTCACAAGTTCTTCACACACCTGTGTCTGAAGTTTAGATTCACATTGACTGACAGATAAATCTGATCCTGTGCTGCTCAGACTGATGTGCATGTGATGCACCATGGCTCACATCACACACACACACACACACGTCAGCATGGAAGTGGTGTCCAAAGTCCACAAGCCCATGACTTTAGTTAAAGTGTAGATCCTCCTGGTCAAATATTACTGCACTGCCAGTGGAAGCTGCTCAGTCAAATGTTTTACTTGAGTTAAAATAATCTCTTTAAAAAAAATACTTAATTATTCAAAAGTACATTTTCACTTAAGCGTCAAGGTTCAAGGTAAAAAACACCAGGTTCAACACATTACTGAATTATTTTCACAATGCAGTTACAGGTTCTCTGGGCAGCCACGGCTCTCCCCTTTGCAGACACGCCCACCTTCTGCTAATCCCATGCAGTTTGGGCCCCAAAGCCTGCAGTCCACATGTGTTCTTGTGGCCTGTTGTAAAATGGTGTGTGTGTGCAGACTGGGGCCTAAACAGTCTTGGAGCTGCATCAGTTGGCTTTGACTGGAAAGCTGAGACTCTTGTGGATTCAATGAGCCACATTTGATTCCTGTGTGATGATGTTGGCCCACATAGCAGCCATTTCACTGCAGGCAGAGCATTTTGTCAAACTGGACGTCGCTGGAGAAAATGACCTCTAGTGACCTCTAGGAGAATCACAGCCTCATCAAACTTTACAGACACAAACTAGAGAGCGAGGCCGTTAAGAGAAGCTCTGCTTCTCCAGCTGGACTGACAGGAAGGGCCAGTTTCTGACACATTTACACAACGAGGATCAGAATCGCAATATGTATCGATCGGCTCCCAGGTGTCATGATAGTATCGATCAGGAGGTAAGCATATTGTCCCGGCCTGAGTGTTGTAATACCTGACTTCTGGTCCTGGAACCAGACAGGAGCACTGGAACCCAGCATGAAAACCCACTTGGATGTGGAGGGGATTCAGACATTTATTGTGTCTAGGGCTGAACGATTTTAGGAAAAGATCTAATTGCGATTTTTCTGGCCAATATTGTGATTTCGATTTTATTTGTGATATTTCTTCAAATCAAGCTTCAGTGCAATATTCACCATGTACAGTAACAAATTTAAAACATGACAGAAAATTACATCATACCATCAAAACATTAAATGCTATTTACTGTAATGCAAGGATGAATAATGAAAAGGTAAGAACTGTTTCCAACATGCATTTATTGCCAAGAAACATGCATTGTTTAAAGTCCTTGACTAACAGCAGTTATTACAACTGAAGAACTAAAAGAGACACATTTGACTGTCTTGTTTTAAGTAGTGCAAAAAATCCTTAATTCTGTATCGTTAAAAAATGTAATAAAATACAAAACAATTTAAAAAAACGATGTTAAATAAGTAATAACACTCCACATTTTTCAGCTCTGTTACAACTTTTTCCTCACACTCGGCGTACAGCTGTGGGATGACAGCCTGGCTGAAGGAGGTGCGGGAGGGAATCATATCTTCTGTCCAGCGTGCAGAGGAGGTTTTGAAATCTTTCTCTGGTGACCGTGTTAACAGACACCATGTATTCAGCAATGTAGTGCGTTACAGCAGTCATTATCTCCCGGTGTGTGCAGCTCCTCTTTTCATACGGAGTTACAGAGTAAATGACGCTGCAATTGTAGTCTGTTTGCTACAGTGGGCTTGAGCATCACTTTAACTCGACTTTTCACTGGACTTTTTGGTCACGCACTTGTCATGTAAACGCCTGCAGTCATTTTTCAAGGGCCGGTCTAAGTTGGTTGTGTTGTCGCTGGATGTTGCAACTTTTGCTCGACAGGCTTTGCACAGTACCTGTTTCTGGTGCACATCTGTAGTCCCAAACCTGAAATACTCCCATATGACCGATGTGCTGCTTTTTTGGGATTAAATCCCCTAACTCCGCTTCTGGTTCAGCTGAAGCCATTTCAAAACACGTTATTTAGGGACACCATCTTATTGTTAGAGTGTGTATACTGTTGCCTGGACAATGTCCGCTTCTGATTGGTTAGTGTGATCTGTCCACGCGTAGCATGCCACTTCTGATTGGTGAGCTTGACAGGGCATGACGGCGGGATGGTAGGGAGATGCCATGTATGTGTAAAATAGTTGACACAAGTCAGTCAAGAGCGCTGAAAAAAAAACGCAGCTCAAGATCGCACCATCTGAAATCGTGATTTCGATCAGAAAACGATAAATCGTTCAGCCCTAATGGGGTCTTCACTGGAGTCGTACCAATGGCAACTAATCTCAGGGTTAAATCAAGGGGGTGTCGTCACCTTTTGCTTGTTGAAAGCTTGTTGCAGCGAGTTTTCTCCTCACTCTGTATTGTGGAGATTTTTTGCTTTTTTTTTTTTGGTCAACTTTTCTTTTACGGATTGACAATAAAAAATCAAAAAAACATAAACTGTCAAGCTCTTGGATTGCTGTATTTGTCATAATCTGCTGCAAAAATTCAAAGTGGATGTCATGTTGCTTACATGGACATTTAGTCTTGTAAACACTATCTTAATTGCATTAATATTTGAATATTGCAATCCGTGTAAATTTAGTCACAGAAAGTGACATAAGAGACCACATTTTAAAAAATATTTTAAGATTTCAGTTAAAATGTAATGTTGTCTAAACATAAACAAACTGCTTTTATCTCCACAGGGACAGGAAGAGGAGTCGAGGTGACGTGAAGGAGCAGCTGTCCTGCTGTGCTTTGTGTCAGGAGCTCCTGAGGGATCCAGTCTCCACCAGCTGTGGACACTGGTTCTACAGACAGTGCATCACCTCAGACTGGGACCAGTCTGATCCATCAGGAGACTCTCCCTGTCCCCAGTGTGGAAAAAGATCCAGAACAAGACCTGGACTGCAGACACCCAGTCAAACCAGCACAGTGGACGGCGGTCTGCAGGAGGTTTTAGACAAGCATAAGATCAGTCTGAGGAGGAGATGTGAATTTGTGACAGAAGGAACTGCTGCAGCAGGAAGTGGAACCCTCCTCAACAGGATCTACACTGAGCTCTACATCACACAGGGACAGAGTGAAGAGGTTAATACCCAACATGAGGTGTGGCAGCTGGAGACAACATCCAAGATGGAGACCCTCAATGACACTCCAATCAAGTGCCAGGACATCTTTAAACCCTTACGTAAACAAGACACACACATCAGAGTCGTTGTGACGCAGGGCGTTGCTGGCATTGGAAAAACCTTCTCAGTGCAGAAGTTCACTCTGGACTGGGCAGAGGGCTTGGAAAACCAACATGTCAGTCTTGTGGTTCTGCTTTCGTTCCGGGAGCTGAACTTGATCAAAGATGAGCGCTACAGTCTTCTCCAGCTTCTCCGTGTTTTCCATCCAACATTACAGATGGTCACAGCAGAGAAGCTCGCCGTCTGTAAAGTCGTGTTCATCTTTGACGGCCTGGATGAAAGCAGGTTTTTATTGGATTTCCAGAACAATGAGGTCGTTTCTGATGTCACACAGACATCATCAGTAGACGTGCTGTTGACAAACCTCATCAAGGGGAATCTGCTTCCCTCGGCTCTCCTCTGGATAACTTCCAGACCTGCAGCAGCCAATCAGATCCCTCCTACATGTGTCGACAGGGTAACAGAAGTCCGAGGGTTCACTGACCTCCAGAAGGAGGAGTACTTCAGGAGGAGATCCAGTGATGAGGAGCTGTGCAGCAGAATCATCTCACACATCAAGGCGTCCAGGAGCCTCCACATCATGTGCCACATCCCAGTCTTCTGCTGGATCACTGCTGCAGTTCTGGAGCACATGTTGACTACAGACCAGAGAGGAGAGCTGCCCAAGAGCCTGACTGAGATGTACTCACACTTCCTGCTGGTTCAGACACAGAGGAAGAAGCACAAGTACGATGAGAGACATGACAGGAGGAGGAGGAGTCAGCAGGAGCTGATGGAGACTGACAGGGAAGTTCTTCTGAAGCTGGGCAGGCTGGCGTTTGAACATCTGGAGATAGGCAACCTGATGTTCTACCAAGAAGACCTGGAGGAGTGTGGTCTTGATGTCACAGAGGCCTCGGTGTACTCAGGAGTGTGCACAGAGATCTTCAAAACCGAGTGTGTGCTCTTCCAGAGAAAAGTCTACTGCTTTGTTCATCTGAGCATTCAGGAGTTTCTCGCTGCAGCCTACATCTTCCACTGCTACACCAACAGGAACACAGAGGTACTGGCCAGAGTCATGAGAACACACAACAATCAATTTGGTTACAATGAGCCATCGTTGGATATCTTCCTGGAGATAGTCATGTTTGAAGCCCTGCAGAGCAAAAATGGTCACCTGGACCTCTTTGTCCGTTTCCTTCATGGCCTCTCACTGGAGTCCAACCAGAGGCTCTTAGGAGGCCTGCTGGGTCAGACAGAGAGCAGACCAGAAGACATCCAGAGAGTCATCAACAACCTGAAGGAGAAGAGCACCTACCGTGTCTCACCTGACAGAAGCATCAACATCTTCCACTGTTTGATGGAGATGAACGACCTCTCAGTACATCAGGATATCCAAGAGTTCCTGAAGTCAGAGAACAGATCAGAGAAGAAACTCTCTGCGATCCAGTGCTCAGCTCTGGCCTACATGTTGCAGATGTCAGAGGAGGTTCTGGATGAGTTGGACCTGAAGGCGTACAACACATCAGATGAGGGACGACTGAGACTGATCCCAGCTGTGAGGATCTGCAGGAAGGCTCGGTTAGTCCTGATGTGAAATCAACATTATACAAACAGTGTAGAGCTGCTTCCATACCTGACACCATCAGAAATACAATACAGATATGTAGTTCTCTAAATATTCAGATAAAGGATTGATTCTGTTAGAAAAAATATACTTCAGGCAGTCAAGAGTAAAATGGAGGCAACATGATGGTGATGCCCATGGCGTAGGGCCCTATAATTTCCGCGATCAGGGAATTGTGGACAGAATCACGGAATTAGCCAAATAAAATGGGATGTATTTTTAACGCGCACTATCGTGGAATTTGACATAATTTGAATGAAATGCTGTTTTTGTGTGGAATATGAACGTATGTCTGGGGAGAATTACTTGGAGGAAAGCAAATCTGGGTGGCATAACCCCTCCAGTCGTTTCACTTGCACCTGCACCACCAAGAAAAAAATTACAACAACTGCACTGGAACCGTACGAGTCCAAAAAGCAAAGAGACTTTCCAGGCTACAGCAGCACACTGACATAGATTGTGTAACAAAGCGAAGAGTTACCACTCCGCTCTATTTTCACTGGCCAACAGCAGCACACTGGCTCAGCTTGTCTATTCAGAGAAGTGATATCACTTTGGCTTATTTTTCATATTCAATCTGTGTTATCAGAAATCAGAAATCAGAAATCAGAAATTACTTTATTGTCCCAGGGGAAATTTGTCGTGGACTCCAGTACCTCAGCTGCGAGTACAATACATCACACTCAGAGCAACAATTAAAAGTACAGAAAAAAAAACAAAAAAAAAAACACACAAGACATAACAGGTCCGTGCCTGACTTCGCACCAGTCATTATATTGCATCGCCCCACTTGTTCTTAAAAAGTGCATGAGTCCTTAGCACTGCAAATATACTGGTTGAGCCTAAGATACATGAAAATGAATACAGTTATAACCATGGAAACCCATGACAGCATACAACATAGTCAAAAGTCCTCACAATGAAAAATTGCCCACCAGATGGGGACAAAAGAAGGAAGAAATAGCACCTAACTTATAGAAGGTAATTTATTCAATAGTGCTATGGAAATAGGGAGGAAGGAGAGCTTATATCGATTGTATTTATATCTACTTGCTCTATAACGTCTCCCTGAAGGAAGTACTTCATATTCCGGGTACAAAATATGAGAAGGGTCCTGCAGAATTTTTTTTGCCTGATTTACCACAATGTTCTCAAAAATCAGGTTGAGAGACACATAGTCTTTTTTACCAATGCCTTTCAGGGCAACTTTCACCTGCTTTTTGAGCTTAGCTTTGCACTGGACAGTGAGGGGGCCAAACCAGGATGCCATCCCGTATCTAATTAAGCTAACCAGTACAGCATTAAAGAAAGTGGTCATGATTTCAGTACTCACTCCAAACAATCTCAATCTCCGGAGGAAGTGCAGTCTTTGAGCCAATTTCGCACACAGTTCATCTACCTGCACATTCCATTTAAGTAAGTTATCAAGATGGATTCCAAGATACTTATAGGAGTCAACCTGTTCAATTACACTTTTAATCCAGTCATTTTATGAAAAAACCTAGGACAAATTGCAAGAGAAGAAAACTCAACTGATTTTGTATCCTCAGTTTGTCCTGAGTGAGGGAAAAAAAGTCCCAAGAAATCCCATTGGTGGAAAGTTTTGAAAATCACCTATTTATGACCACATATTACCAAAAAACACTGTTTTTAACACACGGGAAAGGGGTTCCAAATTTTACTTTCAGATATCACTATAAAAATTCACAAGTTGATTACACACTCAAAGACAAGAAAAAAAGTCAATTACAAGTTCTTTGAATTATTCTGTTTACACATGCATATCACACATTATCTGATTGGATATGCTCTAATAAGGAATATAAGGAATAAATGCCAGAAGAGACATTTAAACAGTGGATTAAAAGGTTACTATATATATAGTAACCTTTTAATTCACTGTTATATAGTAACCTTTTAATTCAAGGTTACTATATATATAGTAACCTTTTAATTCACTGTTTAAATGTCTCTTCCTGCATTTATTCCTTATATTCCTTATTAGCGTAAATCAAATCAGATAATGTGTGATATGCATGTGTAAACAGAATAATTCAAAGAACTTGTAATTGACTTTTTTCTTGTCTTTATGTGTGTAATCAACTTGTGAATTTTTATAGTGATATCTGAAAGGAAAATTTTGAACCCTTTCCCCTGTGTGTTAAAAACAGTGTTTTTTGGTAATATGTGGTCATAAATAGGTGATTTTCAAAACTTTCCACCAATAGGATTTCTTGGGACTTTTTTCCCCTCACTCAGGACAAACTGAGGATACAGAATCAGTTGAGTTTGCTTCTCTTGCAATTTGTCCTAGGTTGACCCCAATTTTGGCCTAAAATTACTGGACTATTTTACCAATAACAAAGGGGCGTGGACTGTCACATTCCGTGGATCAAACACCATCTCTTTGGTTTTGTTGGAGTTGAGAATGAGGTGGTTCCTTTCACACCAGACATGGAAAGAGTCAGTCTCTCTAAAGTAACCAGAGGGGCAGTCATTAGCACGTAACAGACTTAAAATAATGGTGTCATCCGAAAATTTTATGATAAAGTTGTTAGGCTGACTACTTATACATTCATTAGTATACAGTGTGAATAAGAGAGGTGAGCTAACTGCTCCTTGAGGAACCCCAGTGTTACAGTATTTGACCATTGAGAGAGTGCCATTCACATTGACTTGTTGTGACCTGCCAGTTAGAAGTGAATAAAACCACTTAATAAGTGAAGGATTGACTTGCATGTCAATTAACTTCTTTACAAGCAAGTTCGGACAGACGGTGTCAAACGCAGAACTAAAATCAGCAAACAAAACTCTCGCATAAGCTCTAGAATCTTCAAGATGCTTGCTTATTAGATGAGACACATAAATAACAGCATCCTCTGTGCTGCGCCCCTTCTTGTATGCAAACTGTAGGGGGTCAAGGCAAGAAGAGATAGACGGCTTGATCATACTGACAATTAATTTTTCAAAACACTTCATGACAGCACAAGTCAACGAAACAGGACGGAAATCTTTGTTTCCAACAGGGCGTGAAACTTTGGGTACAGGGATAATTATAGATTTTTTCACATGCATACTACTGCTCATTCATTGGTAGTTGAATTGTTAGGTCTGTTTGATAAGTAATTTACATTCTTAAGACAAGTAATAATTTAACGTAACAGACCACTGATGCAAGATACTGCAGCATCCTAAACATCGTCATTCGTAAGTTAATGTGAATAGCCTGTACGTAAAATGGTCAACACTCGGTTAACAATCTTTTAAGTTAAATGTGTGCATGCATTGACCCAACATCAACCCTCAGGTGAAATAATTACTGAGGCATCCTCTTGTCATTTTTGTTCAATCATTAATAACGTATAATTTTCACCTTTTATTGCTATAACAACATAAATGTTAAATAAATAAATAAAGTGTTGTTTATTTGTTACCTCAGTTAATTTAAGGTAATTTCTATTTCATTTGTGTGCATTTTAGTCATTAACATTAAAAACACACTCTTTTTTGGTAGTAAAATAAGGGTAAAAGGTAAAAAACGGAATTCCCAAAAATTAAAACGGAAAAAACGGAATTTGGAAAAAAATAAAACGGATTTTATAGGGCCCTAATAGCAGCTTACCCCTACAATAATTCAAAATCAGAGTTTTTGCTGTGTAATTGAACTTGAGCATCAGGTTTCTACTGCTTGGTTTCTTCTGATATTATACATGAAGCACCTTTCAAAAAAGTTGTATCCTGTAATACAATTTAATATTACTATATATAACACTATATAAACTCAAGAAAATCACAGACTTGACATTAAATCTGTAATTACAGACTTTCTGGCTGTCGACTCTCAGAGACTCACTGTGAAACCGTGGCCTCGGCTCTGAAGTCCAACCCCCATCTGACAGAGCTGGACCTGAGTGAGAACCAGCTGCTGCAGGATTCAGGAGTGGAGCTGCTGTCTGCTGGACTGGAGAGTCCAAACTGCAGACTGAAGACTCTCAGGTCAGACTGCACTTTTTAATGATGTGTGAACATGTAATATTTTGTTAGTTGAACAGGAGTTTTACAGGCTTACATCTCAAATTGTTGTCAAACTGTATTTTCACACAATCCTTGTGTTGAAATGAAAAACTATGAACTTCAGTGATGATATTGTGTATTATTTCAACATGCAGGGGTCCAAATGGCCTCCGCCTGTGGGAATCTGATATTTATTGGGGTAATTCCACAGAACATATAGAGGACACCATCACCGAGGTCTTGGTCCAACTATGGATTCACAAAGGATTCCAATATTTTCTTTGATGAATCATCAGGGACAAAAATCCCATGTGGGCTTATCAGTGTATTCTGGTATCTTTCACAGATTAGGCATGATGGGATGGAGTTGATATGTCCAACTTTTCCCATCCTGATCACATTCCCTCATGGTAACTGTTGTCTTGTAACTGTTCTGAAGCTCAACTAAACCTTTAGGACCTCTTGTTTTTCATTGATTATTATTTTGATCATCTTCATACGGTGGCCGAGAAGTGCAAACCAACATTACAAAATGTGAAACACTTTTACAAAGTTTGAGACAAATTTACATTTTGGAAAACATGTTTTACATATCACAAAAGAAAATTACATTACCAAAACACTTTTACCAATCCCGAAACACATTTGCGTTTCGGAAAACAAATTAACAAGACGCAAAACACTTTTACAAGTGCTGAAACAAATTTACAAATTACACAAACCGGAAAGGGAATGTACCAAAGCCATGATTGACACGGACTTGACACGGAAGTGAAAAAGTGCCCGGTCAATTTTGGTTTTTGTCATCAGTGGCAGTGGATTTCATGGCCATCCAATATGGACAGTGACCGGGTGCTCTTTTGTCCGTATTGTGAACAATACGTGAGTCAGTGGAGTCAGTTTTGTTTTTCATGTGGACGGAGTTTACAGCGATAGCCAAACAGTTGTCCAGAGGCCTGTATCACGCAGTGGGATTAAGGTGTTATCCTGAAAGCTAGCCTGCTCCGGGGCAGGCTAGCTTTCAGGATAGGATTGAATCCTACATAAAGCACCACCCCTGCCCAATCAGCTGTTTGCCAAAATGTGGCCTGCCCAATCATTGAGGATCCCCCTGAACGACGAGTCCAAATGAGGAGAGCATTACGGCGTGAAAGGATTTTCCTGGACCGGTCATATCCGTTAGATTTTGCCAGTGACTCTCTGTATGAGAGAGAGGCTGTGATGCTGAAGTGAAGCAGCACTTCAGCCTGGCTAACAGCTGCCTGCTATACAGAGCTGACACTCTGTAGGAGAGGAAAACAGAAATGAGAAATCATTAAAGGGAATTTGATAATTAAAAGTATTTTTAGAGGCATTTCACAGCATTTTAGGGACTTTCAAAATGGCACAATTAATTAGCTCTAAATATTTTGGGGGTCAAATTATTCCTTTGTGAGAGAATGGGCCTGATTGACAGCTGAGGGGAATTACACCTGGGGGAATTCAACTCTACCTGTCATACACACAACACATCTGTGCAGTGCAGTGAGTTCATGGGTTTCAGCGTCAGATGTGGACTTGAGCTGTTGATGTGTAACTTGCGCATTTACACCGTTGGCAATTCGTTGCCAAGCATTCCGCCTTCTCTTCGCGGCAGCCGCAGTGTTCGATTTAGTGTGTAGATGTTGTTTTTCCTCCTCATACTTTTCCAGTATAATACGCTGCACCTCCACCGTGACATACGCTGTGCGTTTTTCCTTGTCGCCCCTTATACGTGCGCGTTCACGGCTCTTTATGAGGCAAACCTGGATCAAATGAGCGAGTTGATAACCAGCGTCGTGATACCGGTCATCCCTGAACACCATGATCTCAATTAGTGTAGCCGGATAGGTCTGAGAAATCCAGGGAAAACTGAGCTTGCTTCGTGATACAGGCCCCTGGTCCACGAAGTTCCAATCTGATGGCCCTAATTACAGAGTTTATGGGGGAGTAATGCTTCCTGCGGTAGTACCCGGCTTCATTCAGGTTGGTTTCCTTTCACGCCGTAATTCTCTCCTCATTTGGACTCGTCGTTCAGGGGGATCCTCAATGATTGGGCAGGCCATGTTTTGGCAAACAGCTGATTGGCCAGGGGCGGTGCTTTATGTAGGATTCAATCCTATCCTGAAAGCTAGCCTGCCCCGGAGCAGGCTAGCTTTCAGGATAACACCTTAATCCCACGTCGTGATACAGGCCTTTGGACAACTGTTTGGCTACCGCTGTAAACCCCGTCCACATGAAAAAAAAAACTGACTCCACTGACTCACGTATTGTCCACAATACGGACAAAAGAGCACCCGGTCACTGTCCATATTGGATGGCCATGAAATCCACTGCCACTGACGACAAAAACCAAAATTGACCAGGCACTTTTTCACTTCCGTGTCAAGTCCGTGTCAATCAGGGCTTTGGTACATTCCCTTTCCGGTTTGTGTAATTTGTAAATTTGTTTCAGCACTTGTAAAAGTGTTTCGCGTCTTGTCAATTTGTTTTCCGAAACGTAAATGTGTTTCAGGACTGGTAAAAGTGTTTTGGTAATGTAATTTTGTTTTGTGATATGTAAAACATGTTTTCCAAAATGTAAATTTGTCTCAAACTTTGTAAAAGTGTTTCACATTTTGTAATGTTGGTTTGCACTTCTCGGCCACCTTATCTTCACACACTTTTTCACAGCTCACCTACTTCCCATGCAAAACTTTGTTTAAACTCTGCAGGCTGACAGACGACCACGCCAAATGCACATTTTGTATATTTCAGGATATTTTCTGTCTCCAGTCCCTCAGACTGAGCCATATGAACACAGTCGACTGTCACCATGTTTTTAACTGAATACCGTGATATCCATATTGTGAGGATATTGTTAGGATGACTGGTTGGTGCTTTCATGAAAGTGTAAATTAGTGCTGAACAGTCATTAGTAATATGGATATGATGAGCGAGCAGGCTGAGGCCAATAACAGAGCAGCGAGGAGCGTCTAATAAGTTGAGAAAACTGCATCCCTTTACTGTAATGCAGCCTTTAAAAGCAGGAGAGGACAACACTGATGCCAAAAGATATTACCATATCCCAAATCCCACATGATATCTGATCTCATATCACAGTATCCATATTATATCAATATATTGATGGGCCCACCTCTACTGCCATCACCTGGTCAGTCTGTTGAAATGCTCATAACTTTGGCCCTGATTGGTCAAGAGACTGGCTGCTGGTGTCATGTGATGCAGAAGCTCTTGTTCTCCACTTTTACTCTGAGAAGATGGTAGACTGAAGGCATCTGAGGACTTTTCACTGAGCCATTCGTTATTTATGGACGTACCTATGGCTGTTTTCACATCTACCGTATTTAGCACTGAATTTGAATTATTTTGGACCTTTTATCATTTCTTGCTTTCATTGTGTGTTTATTTGTGTTTTTAATGTTTTGATGTCTTGTCATTTCAGGTGTTATCTTTATCTTTTCATTTACTCTGATGGTTTTGTAAAGCACTTTGGAACTTTGCTTTAAGGATGCAATACAAATATAAATTAGTATTATCAATATTATTATTAATATAATAGTTATAATAACTATTTCATTGGTTTGTCTTTCCTTTTTCAATATTTTGAAAAATCTCTGACTGATAAATATCCAAAACACTGGAAATTATAGCTACATATTTTATTCTTTATTCAGATTGAGGCGCTGCAGGTTGTCAGGGAGCTGCTGTGCTTCTCTGGCCTCGGCTCTGAAGTCCAACCCCCATCTGACAGAGCTGGACCTGAGTGAGAACCAGCTGCAGGATTCAGGAGTGGAGCTGCTGTCTGCTGGACTGGAGAGTCCAAACTGCAGACTGGAGACTCTCAGGTCAGACTGCACTTTTTAATGATGTGTGAACATGTAATATTCTGTACAGGTTTATTTATTTATTTATTTATTTATTTATTTATTTATTTATTTATTTTGGTATTTCTGCTTCATTTGATAGTCACAGTAGAGATAGACAGGGAAGAGAGAGGTGATGATATGCAGCAAAGGACCAGAGGTCGGATTCGAGTCCCGGTCTCTGTGATCGGGACTGAGCCCTGGTTCCAGTGGCGGCTCTGCCCATGTTGGCGCCCTAGGCCAAATTACTCCCTTGCGCCCTTCCATGTTTCTACTCCTACCAAAACCACTACTGCATGGTGCGCTCTCAGCCAGTGAGCCACCGGGGCGCCCGACACACAGGTTTATTGACATGAGTACTTTACACACAGAGACAGTCAAGGGCCGGTCAGAAAGCTCTGAAGTTTAGTTTAACCAGCAAACAACAGCAAGTCACTAACTTGAACCACAGACTGGTACTGATGCTGTGAAGACAGGATCATATTTGGGGGCACACAGGTTCAATGCACATGAGGGGGATTAATATTAGCCGTGCTTTTATATCCACTAATCTAATCCCAGACACGCGGGTGTGTTAATTATTCATCAGTGCTAATTGTTCATGTGTCTCAGATGTGCACATCAGAGGACTAATTGTCTTCACATTATCACAACAGTTAACAGTTTCCCAGCCTCACCTCTAAGTGATGCCAAAGGATCCGTAGCTGTAGAAACATGCATATGCCAGCCATGAAGTTGGCTCACATTTCCATGGTCATTTCACTCTTGATACATCTGAACTTTGCCGTGGAAAAGGACGCACGCCACGTTTTTGTGCGTACGCACCCTTTACATGAGGCCCCTGGTGAGCCATCGGTTCCAGATCGCTGCTGTGATGTGAGGAAGAAAATCAAACACATCAGGGCTCATCAACTCCATTTGTCCAAAAGGGTTTTTTTAGGCAGACACTGTGGGGACCAGACTTTCAAATAACAACATTTTCATTTATTTAGGAATAATTAGCCGAATATTGTTTAGTATTTTCACTTTCTTACAAAATGAATACCTGTATCAGTGTGAGCAGGCTGCTAGAAAACATGGCAAATCTATAATAATAACTAGATAGTGAAGTAGAAAAAGCTCTCAGAGCTCAAGGAGCCAGTTCACTGAGGACTGATGCTTCTGCACTCTCCTGGTCTTATAGTTGTATTTTTTATTCTTCATTCAGACTGAGGGACTGCAGCTTGACAGAGAGCAGCTGTGCTTCTCTGGCCTCGGCTCTGAAGTCCAACCCCCATCTGACAGAGCTGGACCTGAGTGACAACGGGCTGCAGGATTCAGGAGTGAAGCTGCTGTCTGCTGGACTGGAGAGTCCAAACTGCAGACTGGAGACTCTCAGGTCAGTAGAGGGGTGGAGTCAGTCCTCTGAGGTCAGTAGAGGGGTGGAGTCAGTCCTAGAGGGGTGGAGTCAGTCCAGGCGGAGCAGCTTGGTTGCTTGGTTCTTGTGCTGGACACAGTCAGTGCAGGCAGCATTTCCTGGGAAATGTCCAAAGTGCTCAGTGGCCTCAGGACTGGACAGACAGACAGAGAGAGATCAGCCAATCAGAGCAGCCACAGGTGTGTTGGGGTCATGTGCTCGAGTTGACCTGCAGATGATGATGATGATGATGATGAAGAGGATGATGGTTTTGTGTTCATCCCTACAGGCTGGAAGATGTAGAAGAGTGGATTCCAGCTGGCAGCCTGAGAGGATGTGAGTACTGAGACAGTATGAGCAAGCACACACACACACACACACACACACACACACACACATGAAGTACAAATCCAAACAAGGCTTTACAGAAAATGGGAGCGAGCTGAAACTATATATGTGTGTGTTTCCCAAAGCAGCTAAAATCAGCTGACAGGACAGAGAAAGCTGGGCGCCCTGGTAGCTCACGTGCTGCAGAGCTCCAGCTTGTCCAGGCTGAGTCGTGGGTTTGAATCCCACCTCAGGCCCTTTGCTGCAGGGCGGCCCCTCTCTCTCCCCAGCCTTTCCTGTCTCTCTCTGCTGAGTCCAATCAAAGCTACAACATACTAAAAACAACTTTAAAATTACAGAGAAAAATGAGTTTTCCTCTGTTTGATTTATCTCACACAGTGGTGGAAAAAGTTTTGGGACACAACAAAAATTGTGTCTTTTAATAAAAAGAACGACCTTCATCACTGGTACCAAAATGACCCAATACTCAAAATTTCTTATGTATTTTTATGGAACCAATCAATTTTCAGTTTTTAATAGCATTTTTAGGATTTGTTTAGTATTTTGGCTGTGACTGTACTAAAAGAAATTGCACTTGAAGACCTAAGAGTGATTCTTAATGCAATATTTCACAAATGCATGGGGTGTCTGAAAACTTTTTTCCCCCACTGTATCATAAGCCTGGTATTTTTTTCTTTTCTTTATTAGTGAAATAAAGGTGAACAAGTCGAGTGCAGAGAGTGACAACATTAGAAAACATATTAGAAAAGGAGAAGACAGGACTGAACAGATGTGGGAAGAAAGAAAGAACCAGACAGGAACTCAAACAAAACAACACAGAAAATAATAATAAGAAAAAAAAATTATGAAAGCAAATCAATTGTAGTTTACTTTTGGTGTGTGTGTGTGTGTGTGTGTGTAGGGGGGGTGTATGAAGAGGGTAGGGGGCAGGCAAGGACAGAGAGAGGTAGAGAAAAAGAGATTGAGATATAAGAAAAAAACCTGAAGGAGAAAAAGGAGAAAAAAATTGAAATCACAAAGTGTAAAATGACATTAGTTTTTTGTTTTTAATGAAAAATTCAAAACTATAAAATGAGAGCCAAGAGAGTGTGAGTGAATGATGCTTTCTGAGGTGTGTTGTGTGTCTTCTCCCCATCAGATGCCTGTGATCTCACACTGGATCCAAACACAGCGAACAGAAACCTCCGTCTGTCTGAGGACAACAGGAAGGTGACGTGGGAGATCGAGGAGCAGCCGTATCCTGATCACCCAGACAGATTTGACCTGAAGCCTCAGGTTCTGTGTAGAGAAGGTCTGACTGGGCGATGTTACTGGGAGGTCCAGTGGAGTGGAGTGGTTTCTATAGAAGTGACTTACAGAGGAATCACAAGAAGTGGTGATGACTCTGAGCTTGGAGACAATAAACAGCCCTGGAGTCTGTTGTGCTTTGATTATGGTAACAGCTACTCTGTCAGTCACAACAGTGAGGACACCGACATCTCTGTCCGTCCCCGTGGATCTGACAGAGTAGCAGTGTATCTGGACTGCTCTGCTGGGACTCTGTCCTTCTACAGAGTCTCTTCTGACAGACTGACACTCCTGCACACCTTCAGCTCCACCTTCACTGAGCCGCTCCTCCCTGGGTTTGCTTTGTGGTCACCTGATTCTTCTGTTGAGGTTGAGCTGCCAGTTTCTCAGAAACAAACACTGACCTGAAGGTGTTTAGAGCATGTTTGGCTGATTTGTGGTTTATGGTTGATTTTTTTTTTTTTTTTTTTTTCATTTTATCAGGCATCTTGGTGGATAATTGTTAATTGATTGATTGATTGGACAGGCATGTAAATATAATAAGTCATTATAATGTTTGTATATTCAAATCTTAATGTTGTGCAAAAGTGTCATTTAAACCTCCTGCTCCACTGATTTATTTATTTATTTATTTTTTTTGTATTTCTAGTCAGTAAACACAGACGTGAGAATGACAGCACATTGCACACTGGAGAGCTGTGACTTGAGCCTAGGGGTGTGGCGATATACCAGTTTGGCAGTAATTGCCGTATTAAAACATGAAAATAATGATATCATCCAGTCATCACACACTCTTCCAAGTTTTTGTTGCTCCAAGTACTGCGTCCACACACTGAACTTGGAAAAACTGCTTTTAGCTTCTGTGCAGCTCACAGCTGGAACATTTTGCAACGTGACCTGAAACTTGAAACATTTGTACACCTTGACCAGTTCAAGTCCTTGATTGCTGATTATTTTACTCATAATTGTAACTGCTTTTAATTTTGTCCCTGTTTTATTCTGTTTTATTTTCCTGTTTTATTCTGTTTTAATCCCTGTTTTATTCTATTTTTTTGCTATTTGTATTGTAACTCTGTATTTTTTTTTATGGTTGTTGTACATTCGGCATCATTGAAAATAAGGGTTTGCTCTCAGTGATTCCCCGAATCCAAATAAAGGTTGAATGAATCTGGAGTCATTTCTTTCTGGATACGGGTCTGCAGCCGAGGCTTTTTACATCCCGACTGGAGTTTCCATATCTGCAGATATCTTCCTGTTGTTTTCTCATTTGTCCACCAGGGGGCAGGCTGTCCTCGCAGGAGCATGAACACACACTCCTCTGCTCCAAACCCCGAGGCCGAGGGAGCCGAGGAGCTTTCCCGCCGTCTCCGGGGTTCGCCACTAGTTGTCATCCTGGACAAACACACACACCAACACAGACACGCACACACACACACACACACACACACACACACACGCACAGCCTCTCTGTACAGCATTACTACACAGAGATAGAGAGAGGTAAAGGCTGTTGTATTGTGGTCACATGCATATCACACATTATCTGATTTGATATGCACTAATAAGGGATATAAGGAATAAATGCCAGAGGAGATATTTAAACAGTGAATTAAAAGGTTACTGTATATATAGTAATTCACTGTTTAAATATCTCTGTTTAAAGGTGTATGTCTGTTTAAAGGCAGCCCAAAGCACTTTGGGCTGCTCCTTTTGTATGAAAAGTGCTCTATAAATAAAGTTTGTTTGATTGATTGATATATGTGTGCATGTGTCTGGGTGTGCACAGGGTCTGAAGTGCCGATTTTATATTTTAAAAAAATGCCAGTAAACTTTGCCTTTCCATGCTAATGAGGTGATAAATGTGTCAGATGAGTGCACGCTGCCTGAGAGCGTCTTGGTCTGCTCGAAATGTTTTACATGTGTCATCTGTTCCACTCCCGTGCATTAAAAAAAAAAAGGCATCATAAAGCCCTTTATGCTACGTGGCAACTTTATACCATGCTACCCCCATCAGCTCAGACAACACACACACACACACACACACACTGCACTGACTCAGAGGCCTTGGTAATGACAGTAAATGCTGTCTGCTTCAAACACACTCTCTCGATTACAGTTTTTCTCAGTTGCTAAAACACTAAACCCTGTTGTCTGAACCAAATGCTCCATTGCCTGAACCCCCTGATTGAATCAGTCACTCTTTTGGCAAAACCATCAGCACGTTTCACCTGTTTAGACACAACTTACCAACACATTTTCATTGTGGTGCACCTGTGCTGCATAATGGTGAGCACTGGTGGCAAAAGTCAAACACAAGTAAAGCACTGGTGTCACTGGTTGAACACAACAACTCAAAATTGATCACACTTGTGGCTAAAGATGTGAGGGAACATATATAAGCCAGTTCAGAGAGCACTGCTGTGTGAGGCCCTACAATGGATAGAAATCTGAGAGGAGGAGTTTGTGTGAGAGGAGGTCGAGGTGGTTGAGGTGGTCGAGGAGGTCGAGGAGGTCGACCCAGTATAGAGAAATGATGCTGTGGCTGAGTAATGCACTTCTCATTTGTATATTTTTGTACTTTATTTTGACGTAGGCTTACTGTATACGTATATGTACATATATACATATATACTGTATATGTTTGTTTTTGTACTGTGCAAGTGCTATGTGTAAATGCACAAAATTTCTGTTTTTTTGTACTTTTTTTTTTTTTTTTTTACTATATACAAGTGCTAAATGCACAGGTTTTTTGTTTTGCAACATGCATTTCGCCCACAGTGAACAATAAACATTTATACAACAATAAACAATAAACTTCATGTCCTGAGCATTGTGTTTTCTATTTTTCTATGTAGTGTTTAGTGACTGCTCAGTAGTGTCTTTAATTTTGATTGACTCGGGGCACAATTTGACCACACAGTTCAGTTTTGAGCACAGATTGAACTGTTTTGAGGTGAAAGTTTGGTTTTGCAAGAGGAGTCTGAGGTTTTGTGAATGTAGCTTGAAAATTGGGTTTTGTGTTCACAGGTTAGAGAAAAGGAGAGCAACTTTCGAGAAATGTGTCTTAGCAATCGAGAAAAACTGTAAGAGTCTAGTAAAGAGTTTAAGAGGAGGAGAGAATGAATGGAGGTGGGGTGGCATTTGGAGGGTGGGAAAGTGGGGAAGAAGAGAAAATGGAGAAAGGAGTGTAAAAAAAATGAGGGGATAGCAAAGGAGGAGGAGAGGAAAGGAGGAGTCAAGACAGGATAGGAGAGGCAAAGAGATTAGAGGAGATGAAAAGATGGAAGGAATGGGAGGAAGCTGAGACAAGAGGATGAGAGAGGAGGGACGGTGATAGCAGAGGAGATGAAATGGGAGGAGAGGAAGGGGTGGGAGGCAGGAGACAGGAGGAGGAGAGGAGTGAGGAGGAGAGGAGAGGAGAACAGGGAGGGTGTACGCTGATATTTAAAGATCCAGAGAGTAATCCCTCTGTCAGCGCTGCCCTAAAAACAAAGAGCCGCCCCGCACGACAGAAACCAAACAAAAGCAGAGTGAGTTCCTGCCGTCGCTCCTGTCCTCCTCCTCCTCCACCCTCTGCTGCCACGTTTACGGGACAATCCCTCCATTCCTGGGGGGGAGAGGAGCCGTGAGAGAGCACAGGAGTTTGGGAGTGAGGGAGGGAGCTGGTTCCCTCAGATGTGACTGGCATGGACTTTTAAACAACTTGTTACTCAACACAAAAAAAAAAAAAAAAAAAAAGGAAAGGGAAAAGAAACAAACAAAAAATACTGTTTGTGGTGTTGGCTCCAGGTGAATCCATGTTGAATTGCAATTTTCTATTTGATTATTTTCTATTCTTACATGTAATCAACCATCATTTTATAGTTTGAATTTCAACTTTCAGACATTTCAGGCTCAGTAACTCCAGCAGCATGAGCAGGTCCAGAATATCTCAAGACATCAGCACTATTTTTTTTTTTTTGTTTGTTTGTTTGTTAGTTCTCTTGATTTAACAGTAAAATGTAAAACATGACAAACAGGAACAGTCCGACTTAGCCACCATGCTGCAAAACCACATCAACACAACACACACACCCCAGCTGCATCCTGCTTTGATGCCCAAACACACTGCCCAAAATGAGAAACCTTGACTCTGACCTTTGACCCAGATACTCCAGAATTAAAACAGCTCATTCATCACTCATTGCCATTCCCTCTAAAAAGTTTCATCTGAATTCGTTCATTAGTTTTTGAGTTTTCTTGCGTACAGACATACAGACAAACAAGGAGGTAAGGGCCTGCAGGACCAACTGAACTCCTCATTCTTCCTTGTTGCTCCTCATCAACATCAGCGAAACTGCCTGTTTCTTAAACTCTCGCATCAGGACTTGAGTTGGATCACAGGCCAGTTTTTATGTGACACTTTAAAGTGAAGCATGCGGTCCATATTTTATACTCTGAAAACGACAGTGATGGGGCGAGAACCGAGTAGAGCGCGTACCGCCTGAGACCATTTTTGCTGGTAGAAGGAAAAATACATCCAACCCCATTACATTTCAGTATGAAGGCATTCTTAATTTACTGATGGAAGTATAGCCTGTCAATGACCCGCCTCTATCACCCCTATTTTGGCCTTGTTGCACTGGCTTCCTGTCAGTTATAGAATCCATTTTAAAGTCCTTGTTTTGGTTTATAGGGCTCTCCATGGTCAGGCACCAGAGTACGTGTGTAACCTGCTTCATCCTCATGTACCCAACAGGTCTCTTAGGTCTGTAGACCGGAGTCTGTTGGTTGTGCCTCGTCCTAGGCTAAAAACCAGGGGTGACAGAGCCTTTCAGTGTGTTGCTCCCGGGCTGTGGAATGATCTTCCACAGGACCTGAGAGTCTCTGCTACTGTGGACATGTTTAAAAAGGAACCAAAAACATACTTGTACAGGCAAGCTTTTCCTGAAAGGTCGTAAACCAACCATGTTCTGACTGTCACTGTCTTTTGATAACTTTGCTTTGTGTTTTTTTTTTCCTGTGTTTATTTGTCTTCTGTGTTTTTATAGGTTTTACTGGTTTCCTTTGTTTTTTACTGTCATTTTGTGAAGCACGTTGCGAGCCTTTCTCTCGGAAAAACGCTATATAAATAAATTTTACTTACTTACTTACTTTCTCTTCCTTTGTGTCATGTAGATCTGTTTCAGCCAGTCAGCATGAAGCCCTCACCTGTGGCTCAGGTGTGCTGGAGAGGAGCTGGAGGGGGCTTGTGAGTGTTGGACTGAGTGGGTTCAACAAACATTTGAATAAATGTGGCAAAGCATGATGTTGAAAGAGACGCTCACATGGTCAAAGTGGCCTAAATGTGACACCTAGTGGACTGGTTTGGTACTACAACACCATCCACTGCTGGCTTGTTTCTCTTTGCAAATTTTGCATACTTGTATACTTATGCAAGTATACTATATTATTTGTATTGTACTTGTATTGTAATTTGTGTTATTTGTTGTGTTATTTTTTTCTAAAATATGATTTTTTCTCTTCTAATGTTGATAGTTATACTTTTTTTTAGTTTTTAGCTCTTGTGCAGTTTCTCAACAACCTGCTGCTGGAGCACAACATCCATCTACACTATATTGCCAAAAGTATTCGCTCATCTATCCAAATCATTGAATTCAGGTGTTCCAATCACTTCCATGACCACAGGTGTATAAAATCAAGCACCTAGGCATGCAGACTACTTCTACAAACATTTGTGAAAGAATGGGTCGCTCCCAGGAGCTCAGTGAATTCCAGCATGGTGCTGTAATAGTAATGTAATAGGATGCCACCTGTGCAGTAAGTCCATTTGTGAAACTTCCTCGCTACTAAATATTCTACAATCAACTGTTAGTGGTACTATAACAAAGTAGAAGCGATTGGGAACGACAGCAACTCAGCCACGGAGTGGTAGGCCACATAAAATCACAGAGCGGGGTCAGCGGATGCTGAGACGCATAGTGCGCAGAGGACGCCAACTTTCTGCAGAGTCAATAGCTTGAGACCTTTAAACTTCATGTGATCTTCAGATTAGCTCAAGAGCAGTGCGTAGAGAGCTTCATGGAATGGGTTTCCATGGCCGAGCAGCTGCATCCAAGCCTTACATCACCAAGCACAATGCAAAGCATCGGATGCAGCGGTGTAAAGCACGTCGCCACTGGCCTCTAGAGCAGTGGACACGTGTTCTCTGCAGTGACGAGTCACGCTTCTCCGTCTGGCAATCTGATGGACGAGTCTGGGTTTGGAGGTTGCCAAGAGAACGGTACTTGTCTGACTGCATTGTGCCAAGTGTAAAGTTTGGTGGAGGGGGGATTATGGTGTGGGGTTGTTTTTTGGACGTTGGGCTCGGCCCCTTAGTTCGAGTGAAAGGAACTCTTAATGCTTCAGCATACAAAGACATTTTGGACAATTTCATGCTCCCAACTTTGTGGGAACAGTTTGGAGATGGCCCTTCCTGTTCCAACACGACTGCGCACCAGTGCACAAAGCAAGGTCCATAAAGACATGGATAAGCGAGTTTGGTGTGGAAGAACTTGACTGGCCTGCACAGAGTCCTGACCTCAACCCGAGAGAACACCTTTGGGATGAATTAGAGCGGAGACTGTGAGCCAGGCCTTCTTGTCCAACATCAGTGTTTGACCTCACAAATGCACTTCTGGAAGAATGGTCAAAAATTCCCATAAACACACTCCTAAACCTTGTGGAAAGCCTTCCTAGAAGAGTTGAAGCTGTTCTAGCTGCAAAGGATGGGCCCACATCATATTAAATCCTATGGTTTAAGAATGGGATGTCACTCATGTTCATATGTGTGTGAAGGCAGCCGAGCGAATACTTTTGGCAATATAGTGTATCTATCTGTTTAGCTCTGTGCAGCTTGTTTTTCCAGACTCTGGCATTCTTGGCCTGGTCGAGGGAAATGTAACACGCATGGGACTGAAGCAGGGGAAACCACACCTGAAAGTGTCGGAAATGAATTCTCTCCACATAAATGTAAGGTTAAACATGAACAACATCACTGCCACCACCCCTGGGAAAATGATATTGTCCTGCATATCAGATATTTGGGGGAATGCGCTGCAATAACTTTCCAAAAAAGCATCCGAAAAAACAGCATTGCTTTCACCAATAAGAGATGACCTGGGACTCATGTGATCCATTTCATGGTTGACCTCGTTCTTCCTGACCTTGCATGTGAATAGCTGTGTGAAGAAGAACGCAGGTTTTATAGCCAAAACACTAATATTCAGGTAAAAAAAAAAAAGTAATTGTTTGGACATTTGCATGTAAATTTTGTGATGTGGTCTCAATTTTTAATTCTTCTCTCTTAATGCTACGTCTTACAGGTCGAGTTAAAACTTACCCCGGTAGTGAGGTAGTGGAACTTCTTGTATTTGATATCAATAAATGAATTCTGTGATATGGTTGAGAAGTTGGAAACACTGCTATTTATAGTACACAAATAAGGGAACTTGTGGAAAAAGACCAAAAATTCTGCAAATTATAGTTCAAGGATTCAATGATTTTATTTGTCATGGCCTTGCATGTGAATTTGCATAGCTGAGTGAAGAAGAATGCAGATTTTATAGCCATGACAGTAATATTCAGGTAAAAAGGTAATTGTTTGGACATTTGCATGCAAATTTTGTGATGCGGTCTCAGTTTTTAATTCTTTTAATTCTTCTCTCTTATTGTTAAAACTTACCCCGGTGGTGGGGTAGTGGAACTTCTTGTATTTGATATCAGCTAATGAATTCAGTGTTATAGTTGAAAACTGTTATTTATAGTACACAAATAAGGGTACTTAGTGTGGAAATTTTAGGGCTCAAACACAAAAATTCTGCAAGTTATAGCTACTGAGACAAAACGTGTTACAGCCATCCCTCGTCTCTCTCACTCAGGCTAGTGTGTAATCAGTGTACCGCACAGGTGATGTGAAAATGTGATGATTGTAATAATCCAATGAGACGCCTTGATACATTTTTTTTGGAGATGTGAGCCCGAAACATTGGGCTTCAGTTTGCAAATGGAAGAAAAACAAACCAAACAAGGACCAAACAAGTGTGTGTGTGTGTGTGTGTGTGTGTGTGTGTGTGTGTGTGTGTGTGTGTGTGTCTGTGTGTGTGTGTGTGTGTGTGTGTGTGTGCAGTCCTCTTGTGCATGTTGTAATCGGTCTCCAGGAAGTGGAGTGTGTTCAGGAACTTTCCGGTCACTGACACAGCTCTCCGCCGGGTGGAGGCCTCGCTCAGGGACGCTGACATCACCTCACGGCTTCAGGACCGCTCCCCGTGTGTCGGGCTGCTTCCTGTCTTTGCCTCGAGTCGACAGCAGATGTCAGCAACGTTCAGGGATACAGCAGTGACAAGAATCTCTACAAAGTTTACTGGAGGTCAAATCAGGCATCTGAGAAAATAAAATGTGTTATTTTCCTTTTGTTTTTGATAGAAAAGCAAAGTCTTTGTGACCATGAACAACAAACAAATGCAAATGAATGAATTTTGAGAACACCAAGGACAAAATCAAGACACAATGAGCCGTAAAATCCACACTGAATAATGAACAGACAGATGATTTCCAGATTTAAGCAGCAGAGAGAACGAGTCAGTAAAACCAGAGGAGCAGATGAAGAGGTGGGTGTAGTTTTGGTGATGAAGAGGAGGCTGTGGCCGGTCGAGTCTGCCTCACTGATGTGGCGTCTCGGTCCATCACACTCTGAACCAGTCTGACGCCTCTTCACTTAAATAAATAAAAGTATAAATAAATAAATGTAAAAATAAATATATAAATACACAAATGAATAAATAAATGAATGTAAAAATAAATAAATAAATACACAAATAAATGTATAAATACACAAATAAATAAATAAATAAATGCATGAATAAAAACATAAATAAATAAATAAATGTAGAAATATTTATTAATTTAATTATTTATGCATTTATATATTTATATGCGTATTTATTTATTTATTCATTTATTTATTGTTTTGTCATTTTTCGTCCCTCATAGTGGGCGAGTAGTAGCACAGGGATGCAGACGGGAGCTGCTGAATTTTCCCATGAGTCCGATGAGGACGTGAACGCAGCACAAGTGAAAGTGAAAGTTTGGTTGAAGGTTTGGACGAGCCGCGGCCACGAGGCCGCATCATTAATGTTGGACTGTCTCACTGTCATGATCTAGAAAAGCTGCACACGTTCGGACGTCAGGAGAGGATTTCTGTTTCATCTTTGCGTTCAAGTCCAAGAAGAAAGAATGGAACAAAGAAAGAAAGAATGAAAGAAACTTCTGCTTCTGCTGTGAGTCGCTACTTTTGTCTGTCGCCATTTTCGAGCAGCATTTTTCACTGTTGAGTTCATCTGTTAGAAATAAATTTAAAAAGTAAAGCAGTGATCATTTTCTTTGTGATGATGAAAAAAAAACTCATCAGGCGGTAAAAACTAATGTTAGGCAGTTCTATACGTCAGACAGCACGTTTTTAAAGCCGTTTAATTCCCTTTATTCCACAGGAAATACAGACTGATCTGTATGTATGAAACCCGCCACTGGAAATGGACAAATGAATAAATTAATCAATTAAAAAATGCAAATCTATTAATAGTTTTCAAACTGAGCAGGCCCCTTGTGTTCCCAGGGCCCTGAACAGGCCTGTGTTTTTTTCTTTTTCCAGCCTGAACAGAAAGCAAAGTGTTTCCTGTTTGTCAGGGTGAGAACAGGCCTCTGGTCCCTCAACACAGAAAAGAGAATAAGGGCCAAACCTGTGGCCCCTTAACAGGAAAGCCTCATCTGCTTTGAAGGTTTGATGGAAAGGAATTTGTGTTTTTCTGCTGAGGCTCTGTTCTCTGAAAACAACAACAAGAAAAAGACATGAAGGGAACACGGTGCACCTCCAAAACTACTGAAAGAAAGATTTGCAGGTTTCATGACGACACCAGGATTTGCTGGTGAGCGCAGCATCTGGAACGCAGCCTCTGGATTGGACAGAAACAGGGAAACATGTCCATGAGCTTTGCTGCATTCACACTCTTTCATTTGTGCATTCCTAAAGTGAATTTGTGCTTCACAAATTATTTGTGAATCTGCATTTATTTGTGCAGATCATCAGCGGCTCCCGGCTCCTTTACAAAGACCAAACGCTGCATGCGTGAAACTGGTCGCCATGACAAATTAAAATTAAAATGTCAAATTTCACTGTAAGGTTTGGGCCTCAGTGTGTGTGTGTGTGTTTCAGTGTGTTTAGTATTAACCCTCTATCATCTGCGTAAGTTCATTATATTACTTTCTGAGACATGGGGGAAAAAATACAGCAAATAATTAGCAAGACATTAATAACAAAAAATTACATGAGATCCATATAAAGAATGACCAAAAAATAATAATAGATAGATAGATAGATAGATATGCTTTATTCCAGACTCAAGGTCCATACAAAAAAGAATTAAAAATAAAATAAAGTAAAAATAAAATAAAAAGAAAAAACACACAAAATAATAATAATAAAAAAGTCTAATGACTCATTTTTAAAAGACATTTATACCAGTGCCCCCAGAAGTGAGATGTGCAGCGTGTGTCACTGTACATAATATTCACCAGTGCCACAACAATTTGATTCTCAGAATCATTTAACCGGCAGATGAACCTGTGCATTACATTTCTCAGGACCGCTTGCAGCGTGTTCACTCCAGCACTCACAAACAGCTCACTCGCACTCGTCCATCTAGGCCTTTTTAAAAGTATCCTTAGAGCGTCATTGTATGCCACTTGTAATCTCTGCAGGCTCGCTTTTTTATAGTTTAACCACAGATGAGCAGTGTACAGGGGGGAACAATACACTTTAAACAAAGTCAGCTTTACATCAACAGTGCAACAACCGAATTTACGTGACAAAACATTTGCTCGCACATACAACATACGACACTGACGATATATGTCCTCATCATCTGTCAGCTGGTCTGTGATCACATGACCAAGATATTTCACTTTACTACAGATATTTAGAACATTACCTGAGAGTTTAAAGTCAGGAAAAGTCATATGTCTGTCCTCCATGGTTCTGCAAATCATGATTACACTTTTTGAGTCGTTGTACTTTATGTCATGTTGTTCCCCATACACAGAGCACACGTTGAGGAGCTGCTGCAGACCAGCTGAGCTTGGACTAAAAATCACACAATCATCAGCGTACATAAGATGGTTCATCACTGTACTACCGACCATACAGCCAGTTCTACATGAGCTTAATTTTTTTGATAAATCATTCATGTAGAAATTAAATAAGATAGGAGATAAGATACTCCCTTGTCTTACTCCATTACTGACATGAAAAGGAGCAGACAAGCAGTTGTCCCATTTAACCTGCATGGTCTGTTGGGCATACCAATAGGACAGGATTCTGATTATATAATTAGGGACACCGGCTGCACCCAATTTTTTGAATAATTTCCCATGATTCACCCGATCGAATGCCTTAGAGGCATCTAAAAAACACATAAAAACAGATGAGTTTTTCCTCTTATAGTTACTCAGCAGTTCCTTTAACACATATATGCACATATCTGTACCGTGCCTTGGTTTAAAACCAAATTGATTATCTGTGGAAATAATTAGTTCATTGATCCTCTCTAGGAGAATTTGTTCAACAACTTTCGACAATATATTGGCTAGAGCGATGGGTCTATAGTTATCTGTAGAGCCCACTTTTCCTGCTTTATCCTTAACCACAGGAACCAGCAGCACTGTCATCATAGAGTCTGGAAGAAAGCCATGAACTATGAGAGCAGTGAAGCATAAGGCAAGAAGTGTACATAACCTTGAGCTTGCAAATTTGAGATGTTCAGCAGAGATAGAATCCCTACCTTTCGTTTTATTAACAGATAAGTTTTTAATCGCTTGAGAAATCTCATGGAATCTGATCACATCTATATTTTCAACATTTGCTACTTGATAGCCATTAGTCTGAACACAGTTAAACAATTTACTATAATGCCTTCGCCAGAGTTCAGCAATAGCATTAGCACCAGAGACTCCATCTACTGTATACGGTACAGAGGGTTTACAATTATTAATGTGTTTCACCTCTTTCCAGAAAGCTTTATTAGTATTATTTAAAAGTTTCTTGGCCATAGAGTCAGCCCTCAACTCTTGCTCATTTTTACTAATGAAACGTATTGCATATTTATATTTTGCATTTGTACTCTTCTTATATTCAAAAATAGCCCCCTGCCTTGGTTTACCAGCCATTGCCCAGGATTTAGTAGCTTCACGAGCCTCAGCATAGAATTCAGCCACATAAGTATTCCAGCCAGGTCGAACATTTCCTCTCTTTATACGCTTAAGGTGAGGCTTACTAGCTTCAAGTAGAGCTGAGACAATATCTGTATACATTGCAGAAATGTCTGTGTTATGTTTGGTGTTAGTACAATTACTGTTTTTGCACATGAGTGCCTCTCTAGGAATATGTATATTGCTCAATAAGTGGTCAGAAATTTCCCGGTAGGAAGTAATGTCTTCACATGAGAGAGAGGACCAGTCCAAGATACCCAGATTAAAGTTATTTACACATTTTACAGTTGCAGGTATGTACTCAGCTCTAATAACCATCTTTACAGGAATGTGATCAGAGGTAGATACATCGTATAGGATTTCCATGTGTATCAAAGAAGCGTGAGCATCAGCTGTAGAAAGGCAGTGATCTAGCCAAGAGGTGGTATGCCAGGCCTCACTTATGTGTGTGTAGCTTTCGGCTGGTAGGAGCTCTCTGCTTGAGAGTATCAAATTATTATCTGCACAGAGATGATGTAGGTGGTTAGCAAAAATTGACCTCTTGTCTGAAATGTCTGCATTCATATCCCCAACAATAAAAATATTTGTGAAACACTCATTTTGTAAATAAGAACTAATAAAAGCAAGCTTATTTACGTAGTCTTCTTCATTATGTAGAGATTCAAATGGAGTGTAAATATTTAAAATGATAAATTCCTTATCCCGCTGTGACAAATGTATGGCAATACACCAGTCCACACCAAGCCTAATGACTTTTATCGCTGAGTCTAGTTTCTTATTCCACAGAATTGCCACACCTCCTGGAATTCTGCCCCTTTTTATACCCAAGCTGAGGTCAGTGGTGGAATAATAATAAAAAAAGTACATACATTTGCAAAATAACAGTATTTAAAATGAAGAAGGAAAAAACAACAAAAATCTTATTATAAATATACACTAAATATAAAATAGCAACAAAATAACTGACACTTCCACAAAAATATATTGAAACACACATTATTTATGTGCAGCTGCACTGACTCCATTTAATGCAGTTAATGCCTGTTGTCTAGAGTTCTCATCGGGCCTGAAAATTAAGACCCGACCCGACCCGGGCCTGACTGGGCCAGCCCGAGGCCCGACCCGACCCGACTAATTAGCCGAACTTTAGGCCCGACAGCCCGATAAAGCCCGAAAAAAAAAAATCGCCAAATTCGCCATTATTTAGCAGAGCCGGTCGGCCGCGGCACCGGGGCACCATCAGTCGGTATCAGGCGAGCCGGCCGCGGCACCAACCAGCATGAGGCAGCTCACCTGTCAGATCCGGCAGACCTGACGGGTGGGCGCGGTATCGGACGGTGCCGCGTCCGGTCCGCCTGATGCCGACTGATGGTGCCGCGGCATGTGCGGGTCAATACGGTAGTCTAGAAAACTGGAGATTTTTTTTTTTTTTTCTCGTGCGCCCCCAAGTAGATTGCGCCTTGGGCAGTTGCACTGCCCATAGCAGAAACCGTCCCTGCTGCCGAGTCTGCCAGCACAGCGGGATACTGCTGCAACTCTCTCTCACTTGTTTGCGCTGCGCTCGCACAGCTGGTTGTCTATCTGTCACTGAAAGTTTAGCCTCCAAATCCAATCCAGTCTCTCACTCTCTCCACCAGTCACATAAAAATGAAACGTCATAATCAATAACAGAACACATAATTCTATTTTTTTATTTAAAAAAAAAAAAAAAAAAAAAAAATCCCCCACAGAACCCGAAGCCCGACCCGACCCGAAAATGTCGGGTCGGGACGGGTCGGGTTCGGGCAGAATATGAGAACTCTACTGTTGTCCATTAGGAAACTAGAACATTAACCCATATATCATCCCTTTGGTGTGTGTGTGTGTGTGTGTGTGTGTGTGTGTGTGTGTGTGTGTGTGTGTGTGTGTGTGTGTGGTGTGTGTGTGTGTGTGTGTGTGTGTGTGTTTGCACCTCTTAGACTGACTTAAATCAGAAGATGAGTGACTGTGTGGAGGAAGAGGAGGGCAGAGCAGAGTCTGCAGTGTCCAGCTGTCTGTCCATGAAGAGTGACCGGTCTAAAGCATATCCTCCACTCTTCAGTGCTGAACCTGAACCTTCAGACACAAAGTAAGACAGCTGACAGTGTGCAGTGTGTGTTCACTGTTTTCTTGTGAAATCTGTTTGTGGTGCATGGAGAAAGTAGACGTGACCCCAAAACTGATGCTTCAGATCATGAGCCACATCTGCTCTTTTAGCTGGACCCCCCCTCACAAAAAAAGGCTGCGACCAAATCATGAGCTGCTGTGAGCGACTGGGAAAGCTGGGAGCACCAGTGCTGCCAGTGGAAAAGTTAGTCTGGAGCCCTGATTTACAAGAACTAATAACATGTTTCAAACATTTCTGTTTCCAGAGGTTCCTGCCACAGAGCAGAGTCTGCAGTGTCCAGCTGTCTGTCCATGAAGAGTGACCGGTCTAAAGGTTATCCTCCAGACTTCAGTGCTGGACCTGGACCTTCAGACACAAAGTAAGACAGCTGTCAGACTGTGAGCCTGATGGAATATGATGACATGAGATTATATAGCAGAGCAAGTAGTGAGGAGATCAAGACAAGAGACTGCAAAGAGAGAAATGACTGCTCCCTGCTCTGCAATCCAGCTGTTCAACCAAAACACATCTGGGTCTGTGCTGTTTTCCACAAACTATGATGCTGTTTGATGTTCTGCACCAAAACACCTGAGAACATTTCCACGTGCACCTGCACTCACAAGTTCTTCACACACCTGTGTCTGAAGTTTAGATTCACGTTGACTGACAGATCTAATCTCTTGTAAAAATACTTAATTATTCAAAAGTACATTTTCATTTCAACATCAAGGTTCAAGGTGAAAAACACAAGGTTCAACACATTGCTGTATTATTTTCACAATGCATTTACAGAACCTGACAACTCTGAAAAAAATATTGTTTCTAACTTTGGCTAAATTTTTAGCTTTTTTTTCACCTCTGACCTCCAGATGTGTGAATGAAAATGGGTTCTCTGGGCAGCCATGGCTCTCCCCTTTGCAGACACGCCCACCTTCTGCTAATCCCATGCAGTTTGGGCCCCAAAGCCTGCAGTCCACATGTGTTCTTGTGGCCTGTTGTAAAATGGTGTGTTTGTGCAGACTGGGGCCTAAACAGTCTTGGAGCTGCATCAGTTGGCTTTGACTGGAGAGCTGAGACTCTTGTGGATTCAATGAGCCACATTTGATTCCTGTGTGATGACGTTGGCCCCCATAGCAGCCATTTCACTGCAGGCAGAGACTTTTGTCAAACTGGACCAAGCTGTAGAAAATGACCTCTAGTGACCTCTAGGAGAATCACAGCCTCATCAAACTTTAAAGACACAAACTAGAGAGCGAGGCCGTTCAGAGGAGCTCTGCTTCTCCAGCTGGACTGACAGTGAGGGCCAGTTTCTGACACATTTCCACAACGAGGATAAGAGGATACTTAAGAATCACAATATCTATCGATCGGCTCCCAGGTGTCATGATAATATCGATCAGGAGATAAGCATATTGTCCCAGCCTGAGTGTTGTAATACCTGACTTCTGGTCCTGGAAGCAGACAGGAGCACTGGAATCCAGCATGAAAACCCACTTGGATGTGGAGGGGATTCAGACATTTGTTATGGGGTCTAGGGCTGAACGATTTTAGGAAAAGATCTAATTGCGATTTTTCTGGCCGATATTGCGATTTCGATTTTATTTGTGATATTTCTTCAAATCAAGCTTCGGTGCAATATTCACCATGTACAGTAACAAATTTAAAACATGACAGAAAATTACATCATACCATCAAAACATTAAATGCTATTTACTGTAATGCAAGGATGAATAATAAAAAGGTAAGAATTGCATACAAAGGCAAGAAACATGCATGTACATTGTTTAAAGTCCTCGACTAACAGCAGTTATTACAACTGAAGAACTAAAAGAGACACATTTGACTGTCTTGTTTTAAGTAGTGCAAAAAATCCTTAATTCTGTATCATTAAAAAATGTAATAAAATACAAAACAATTTAAAAAAAAACGATGTTAAATAAGTAATAACACTCCACATTTTTCAGCTCTGTTACAACTTTTTCCTCACACTCGGCATACAGCTGTGGGATGGCAGCCTGGCTGAAGGAGGTGCGGGAGGGAATCATATCTTCTGTCCAGCGTGCAGAGGAGGTTTTGAAATCTTTCTCTGGTGACCGTGTTAACAGACACCATGTATTTAGCAATGTAGTGCGTTACAGCAGTCATTATCTCCCGGTGTGTGCAGCTCCTCTTTTCATACGGAGTTACAGAGTAAACGGCGCTGTAATTGTAGTGTGTTTGCTGCAGTGGGCTTGAGCATCACTTTAACTCGACTTTTCACTGGACTTTTTGGTCATGCACTCGTCATGTAAATGTCTGTGGTCATTTTTCAAGGGCCGGTCTAAGTTGGTTGTGTTGCTGCTGGATGTTCGACAGGCTTTGCACAGGACCTGTTTCTGGTGCACATCTGCAGTCCCAAACCTGAAATACTCCCATATGACCGATGTGCTGCTTTTTTGGGATTAAATTCCCTAACTCCACTTCTGGTTCAGCTGAAGCCATTTCAGAACACGTTATTTAGGGACACCATCTTATTTTTAGAGTGTGTATACT
The DNA here is from genome assembly GCF_902150065.1 of Myripristis murdjan. Classification (NCBI taxonomy): domain Eukaryota; kingdom Metazoa; phylum Chordata; class Actinopteri; order Holocentriformes; family Holocentridae; genus Myripristis; species Myripristis murdjan. Next base: position 3,445,384 of record NC_043991.1, on the reverse strand, counting down.
GTCGCCTGGACAATGTCCGCTTCTGATTGGTTAGCGTGACCTGTCCTCGCCTAGCATGCCACTTCTGATTGGTGAGCTTGACAGGGCATGACCGCGGGATGGTAGGGAGACGGCATGTATGTGTGAAATAATTGACACAAGTCAGTCAGGAGCGCTGAAAAAAAAAACGCAGCTCAAGATCGCACTGTCTGAAATCGTGATTTCGATCAGAAAACGATAAATCGTTCAGCCCTAATGGGGTCTTCACTGGAGTCGTACCAACGGTGACTAATCTCAGGGTTAAGTCAAGGGGGTGTCGTCCTCTTTAGCTTGTTGAAAACTTGTTGCAGCGAGTTTCCTCCTCACGCTGTATTGTGGAGATTTTTTGCTTTCAAAAAAAAAAAAAAAAAACAATCTGCTGTAAAAACTCAAAGTGGATGTCTTGCTGCTTACATGGACATTTAGTCTTGTAAATACTATCTTAATTGCATTAATATTAGAATATTGCAATCCATGTAAATGTAGTCACAGAAAGTGACATGAGTCCGCTTATGAGATTTTAAAAAAAGATTTTAAGATTTCGGTTAAAACGTAATGTTGTCTAAACATAAACAAAGTGTTTTCATCTCCGCAGGGACAGGAAGAGGAGTCGAGGTGATGTGAAGGAGCAGCTGTCCTGCTGTGCTTTGTGTCAGGAGGTCCTGAGGGATCCAGTCTCCACCAGCTGTGGACACTGGTTCTGCAGACGGTGCATCATCTCATACTGGGACCAGTCTGATCCATCAGGAGATCCTGCCTGTCCCCAGTGTGGAAAAAGATCCAGAACAAGACCTGGACTGCAGACACCCAGTCAAACCAGTCCAGTGGACGGCGGTCTGCAGGAGGTTTTAGACGAGCATAAGATCAGTCTGAGGAGGAGATGTGAATTTGTGACAGAAGGAACTGCTGCAGCAGGAAGTGGAACCCCCCTCAACAGGATCTACACTGAGCTCTACATCACACAGGGACGGAGGGAAGAGGTTAATACCCAACATGAGGTGTGGCAGCTGGAGACAACATCCAAGATGGAGACCCTCAGTGACACTCCAATCAAGTGCCAGGACATCTTTAAACCCTTAGCTGGCCAAGACACACACATCAGAGTAGTTGTGACGCAGGGCGTTGCTGGCATTGGAAAAACCTTCTCAGTGCAGAAGTTCACACTGGACTGGGCAGAGGGCTTGGAAAACCAACATGTCAGTCTTGTGGTTCTGCTTTCGTTCCGGGAACTGAACTTGATCAAAGATGAGCGCTACAGTCTTCTCCAGCTTCTCCGTGTTTTCCATCCAACATTACAGACGGTCACAGCAGAGAAGCTCGCCGTCTGTAAAGTCGTGTTCATCTTTGACGGCCTGGATGAAAGCAGGTTTTTATTGGATTTCCAGAACAATGAGGTCGTGTCTGATGTCACACAGACGTCATCAGTAGACGTGCTGTTGACAAACCTCATCAAGGGGAATCTGCTTCCCTCGGCTCTCCTCTGGATAACGTCCAGACCTGCGGCAGCCTATCAGATCCCTCCTACATGTGTGGACAGGGTAACAGAAGTGCGAGGGTTCACTGACCTCCAGAAGACGGAGTACTTCAGGAGGAGATCCGGTGATGAGGAGCTGTGCAGCAGAATCATCTCACATATCAAGGAGTCCAGGAGCCTCCACATCATGTGCCACATCCCAGTCTTCTGCTGGATCACTGCTACAGTCCTGGAGCACATGTTGACTACAGACCAGAGAGGAGAGCTGCCCAAGAGCCTGACTGACATGTACTCACACTTCCTGCTGGTTCAGACACAGAGGAAGAAGCACAAGTACAATGAGAGACATGACAGGAGTCAGCAGGAGCTGATGGAGACTGACAGGGAAGTTCTTCTGAAGCTGGGCAGGCTGGCGTTTGAACATCTGGAGAAAGGCAACCTGATGTTCTACCAAGAAGACCTGGAGGAGTGTGGTCTTGATGTCAGAGAGGCCTCGGTGTACTCAGGAGTGTGCACAGAGATCTTCAAAACCGAGTGTGTGCTCTTCCAGAGAAAAGTCTACTGCTTTGTTCATCTGAGCATTCAGGAGTTTCTGGCTGCAGTCTACATCTTCCACTGCTACACCAACAGGAACACAGAGGTACTGGCCAGAGTCATGAGAACACACAAGAATAAAGGAGTTGACAATGAGCCATCGTTGGATATCTTCCTGGAGAAAGTCATGTCTGAAGCCCTGCGGAGCAAAAATGGTCACCTGGACCTCTTTGTCCGTTTCCTTCATGGCCTCTCACTGGAGTCCAACCAGAGGCTCTTAGGAGGCCTGCTGGGGTCCAACAAGAGGCTCTTTGGAGGCCTGCTGAGGTCCAACCTGAGGCTCTTAGGAGGCCTGCTGGGTTGGAAAAAGAGCAGACCAGAACACATCCAGAGAGTCATCAACAACCTGAAGGGGATGAACACCTACTTTGTCTCACCTGACAGAAGCATCAACATCTTCCACTGTTTGATGGAGATGAACGACCTCTCAGTACATCAGGACATCCAAGAGTTCCTGAAGTCAGAGAACAGATCAAAGAAGAAACTCTCTGAGATCCACTGCTCAGCTCTGGCCTACATGCTGCAGATGTCAGAGGAGGTTCTGGATGAGTTTGACCTGCAGGCGTACAACACATCAGAGGAGGGACGAAAGAGACTGATCCCAGCTGTGAGGAACTGCAGGAAGGCTCGGTTAGTCCTGATGTCAAATCAACATTATACAAACAGTGTAGAGCTGCTTCCATACCTGACACCGTCAGAAATACAATAAAGATATGTAGTGCTCTAAATATTCAGATCAGGGCCACCCCTGGCCAAACTGGGGCCCTAAGTGGCATTTTTTTTGGAGACACACACACACACACACACACACACACACACACACAGACTTCCCGCTGACCACGCAATCCCAGATGTATAATAGGAATAAAATGACGGCATAACGATATTCCATTAAACTTGACAAGCTCTATTAGTAAGAACAAAGTACTGTAAGTGGAATACGCAGCACTGTATGAGTCAACTAAAAAAATAACTTCAAACTAGAATAAATAAATAGATATGAGTCTCAAATAGTCATCAAGTTCAAAAAAAATATTTTAACAAAAGATGTTTTCCTAAAAAAAAAAAAAAAAAAAAAAAAGGAACTTCAACCTGGCAAATATCTGAAAACAGGTCAGTGAAATAAACAAGCATGCGTGTTACAAATTAAATAAATTCAATTCAGATAGCCTTAAATTGATCTTCTTTATTGATGCATAGATTGATAGGCTATAAACTTAAGCTAATATATGACCACCAGCTGGTCAATTTACCACTCCTTTTTCACAGAGGTGAACGTACAGTATGTCTGGGGAAAATCACATGGAGAGAAGCAAATCTGAGTCGCACAGTCCCTCCAGTGGTTTTTATCTGCACCTGCACCACCAAGAAAAAAACATTACAACACCTGCACCGGCACCTTACGAGTCCAAAAGGCAAAGAAACTTTCCAGCTACAGCAGCGCACTGACATAGTTCATAGGTTTCAGCGTCAGATGTGGACTTGAGCTGTTGTGTAACTTGCGCATTTACACCGTCGGCAATTCGTTGCCAAGCATTCTGCCTTCTCTTAGCGGCAGCCGCGGTGTTCGATTTAGTGTGTAAATTTAGTTTTTGCTCCTCATCCTTTTCCAGTATAATACGCTGCACCTCTGCCGTGACATACACTGCGTTTTTCCTTGTCGCCCCTTATACGTGCGCGTTCACGGCTCTTTATGAGGCAAACCTGGATCGAATGAGCGAGTTGATAACCAGTGTCGTGATACCGGTTATCACTGAACACCATGATCTCAATTAGTGTAGCCGGATAGGTCTGAGAAATCCAGGGGAAACTAAACTTGCTTTGTGATACAGGCCTCTGGTCCACGAAGTTCCAATCTGATGGCCCTAATTACGGAGTTTATGGGGGAGTAATGCTTCCTGCGGTAGTACCCGGCTTCATTCAGGTTGGTTTTCACGGACCTCAAGCTGATGTGTACACCATGCACACTAGACATTAAGTTCACAATAACCGCATACGAGTGTCCCTCGTTAAAATACTGGATGCGCTGTTGCAGCATATTTGGCTCCTCTGCCTGCTCTGTGTCGCTAACAAACTCTCCTATGCCCATCTTCGGTCACCAACACAACAACTGACTACAAAAAACAAAATTGACCGGGCACTTTTTCACTTCCGTGTCAAGTCCGTGTCAATCAGGGCTTTGGTACATTCCCTTTCCGGTTTGTGTAATTTGTAAATTTGTTTCAGCACTTGTAAAAGTGTTTCGCGTCTTGTTAATTTGTTTTCCGAAACGTAAATGTGTTTCAGGACTGGTAAAAGTGTTTTGGTAATGAAATTTTGTTTTGTGATATGTAAACATGTTTTCCAAAATGTAAATTTGTCTCAAACGTTGTAAAAGTGTTTCACATTTTGTAATGTTGGTTTGCACTTCTCGGCCACCGTATCTTCACACCCTTTTTCACAGCTCACCTACTTCCCATGCAAAACTTTGTTTAAACTCTGCAGGCTGAGAGACGACCACGCCAAATGAACATTTTGTATATTTCAGGATATTTTCTGTCTCTAGTCCCTCAGACTGAGCCATATGAACACAATCGACTGTCACCATGTTTTTGACTGAATACCGTGATATCCATATTGAGAGGATATTGTTAGGATGACTAGTTGGTGCTTTCATGAAAGTGTAAATTAGTGCTAAACAGTCATTAGTAATATGGATATGATGAGCGAGCAGGCAGAGGCCAATAACAGAGCAGCGAGGAGCGTCTAATAAGTTGAGAAAACTGCATCCCTTTACTGTAATGCAGCCTTTAAAAGCAGGAGAGGACAACACTGATGCCACAAGATATTACCATATCCCAAATCCCACATGATATCTGATCTCATATCACAGTATCCATATTATATCAATATATTGATGGGCCCACCTCTACTGCCACCACCTGGTCAGTCTGTTGAAATGCTCATAACTTTGGCCCTGATTGGTCAAGAGACTGGGTGCTGGTGTCATGTGATGCAGAAGCTCTTGGGGCTCTAGTTTCGCAGACCTGGCGAGGCGCGGGCGCAGCGCAGCTGCGCTGCGCCAACTGGGTGTGGCCAAGTGGATTTTGCAAGTTTGGCACGCCGTGTGCCTTGGCGCATCTACTGCGCCGTTCCTCCTACCGGCGCAAAGGAGGAGAGAAGGCGTGGTGTGGGTTTGACACAGCCGATTCACTTTAAACCAATCAAATGAGCCCCTGTCCTCGCCTTTAAAATGCGCTGCGCGAAGGCGTAGTGGTAGTCTACACATTTGACATGGACGAAGAGAGCAGCCGCATCACACACTCTGAACAGTGCTGAGGCCAGTCTTGGCTGCTGCAATGTTGCTGGAGCTACCTGCCATCCATCTGTCCACCCATCCATCTAACCACCCATCCATCCATGCATCTATCCTTAAATTCGTTTTCCTGAGTCCCCTGTCTTTCCATTACCTACCTGCCTCGCATCTCTTTTTTTCCAGCTCTGTCACCGTCTGTTAAACTTATTGATTTTTTCGAGCAAATATAAATTTTACTGTGAAGCCCCCATTTTTAATGAATGTTTTTACCTCAAAGGATGATCCTCGCCATATTCACATAAATAGCCTACATGTTTGTTTTGCAACTTTCGACTCCATCACTTACTGATGCAACAACACACTAGAGATTAAAACAAAATCCGGTTCATGAAAGCTTTTACATTCGCTGTTCTAAACGCCCAGTGTCTGGCAAGGAACCGATGCATTTTACATTTTCGATTTGTGTGGAATCAGGGTTTCATTCATTCATTCATCTTCTAAACCGCTTATACTCACTAGGGTCGCGGGGGGGTGGTGGAGCCTATCCCAGCACTCATAGGGCGAAGGCAAGGAAACACCCTGGACAGGTCGCCAGTCCATCGCAGGGAAAATCAGAGTTTCCGTTAGAAAAAAATGGCACAGGACAACGTGACCGGCAGGTTTTCAATTTACCGGACAAATGTTTGAAATTCCGGTCAAATATTATCTGAATTTACTGAGCTTAAAATTATATGCAGGCTATATAAGAATGATATCAAGGCATGTCAATTTATAGCGTAATCTTTTTATTGAAAAGCAGGCTGTATCAAATAAAATTAGTGCCGTCAATTGACTCACGTGCGTAACGTCTAAAATAAATAAATAAATATTGCACAAGCCTGTGCTCTTTTAACATGAACGTTGCATACAATTGCAACTACAATTTGCAAACAAAAAAACTGGCTGATATCATTTTAATAACGCTGCGTGCTGCCAAGTTGATGCAATAAAAACTTAATTCATCAGCTGAATTAAAATCAAAAGTCTCAAGTGTCTCTCCGCAACTTGCAATGCGCATCAGTCTTGTGACCTTGTTCTCCCCCAGGCGACTTCGCTGTTTTGATCCGGTTCTGCAGAAAAAAACCCTCTCTCTCCCTCTGGTACACCGGAGACAGGGATCACGCAGTCTATTTTTTTTAAATTATAAATAAAATTACGTGGAAATTGACTGTTTTAATAAAATTCAAATTGTGAATATTTTCACCGGACATTTAAAAATTACCGGACTTTGGCAGATTTTACCAGTCATAGTCCGGTGATTACCGGATAACGAAAACCCAGAGTGGAATATTTAAATATATATGGAAGAAAAACTGTGTAGTTAACAGGGGCAGCGCCAGACACCATAACTGGAAAAAAGACATCACTGTATGGGACACATTGTTTGACTGACAGGTGATCAGGTTGGGTTTCCATTACGCTGCCAAACGGTGCCAATCTCCTTTGATCTGACATCAGTTGTGACGGGACAATCGATATGGAGATATGTTTATGTGCTGACTGATATTATAGCATTGAATAGTGGTTTCTGTGGGTATTTATTGCATTGTTAATGTGCCTGACAGTCTGTGAGGTTGTGGTGACATGTGCGCACTGCCCGCCTGTCAGCCAAACTTCCACTGCGCCAGCCACGCTGCGCCTTGCGCCGAAAGTAGACGTGGTTTCAGGAGGCGAGCTTTTGGCGCACCTCGGCGAAGCCTTTTGGCACGAAACTGTCACTGCGCCAAGCTGAATCTGTCGACACCTCCCCCTGCTGCGCCGCCACTCCCATCTCGGCGCAGATCCGTCTGCGAAACTTGGAAACCGTTCGCCTCGCGCGCTGCGCTGGTCGAAACTAGCTCTGCGCGGGGTGCGCCTCACTGCGCCACCCTGCGCTGCGCCGGGAAACTAGAGCCCTTGTTCTCCAGTTTTACTCTGAGAAGATGGTAGACTGAAGGCATCTGAGGACTTTTCACTGAGCCATTCATTTGTTATTTATGGACGGACCTATGGCTGTTTTCACGTCTACCGTATTTAGCACTGAATTTGAATTATTTGGACCTTTTATCATTTCTTGCTTTCATTGTCTGTTTATTTGTGTTTTTCATATTTTGATGTCTTGTCATTTCAGGTGTTATCTTTATCTTTTCATTTACTCTGATGGTTTTGTAAAGCACTTTGGAACTTTGCTTCAAAGGTGTAATGTAAATATAAATTAGTATTATCATTATTATTATTAATATAGTTGTTATAATAACTATTTCAATGGTTTGTCTTTCCTTTTTAAATATTTTGAAAAATCTCTGACTGATAAATATCCCAAACACTGGAAATTATAGCTACATATTTTATTCTTTATTCAGATTGCGGAGCTGCAGGTTGTCAGAGAGCAGCTGTGCTTCTCTGGCCTCGGCTCTGAAGTCCAACCCCCATCTGACAGAGCTGGACCTGAGTGAGAACGAGCTGCAGGATTCAGGAGTGAAGCTGCTGTCTGCTGGACTGGAGAGTCCAAACTGCAGACTGGAGACTCTCAGGTCAGACTGCACTTTTTAGTGATGTGTGAACATGTAATATTCTGTACAGGCTTATTTATTTATTTATTTATTTGGCATTCCTGCTTTATTTGATAGTCACAGTAGAGATAGACAGGGGAGAGAAAGGTGATGATATGCAGCAAAGGACCAGAGGTCAGATTCAAATCCCGGTCTCTGTGATCAGGACTGAGCCCTGGTTCCAGTGGCGGCTCTGCCCATGTTGGCGCCCTAGGCCAAATTACTCCCTTGCGCCCTTCCATGTTTCTACTCCTACCAAAACCACTACTGCATGGTGCGCGCTCTTAGCCAGTGAGCCACCGGGGCGCCTGACACACAGGTTTATTGACATGAGTACTTTACACACAGAGACAATCAGGGGCCGGTCAGAAAGCTCTGAAGTTTAGTTTAACCAGCAAAAAACAGCAAGTCACTAACTTGAACCACAGACTGGTACTGATGCTGTGAAGACAGGATCATATTTGGGGGCGCACAGGGGGATTAATATTAGGCGTGCTTTTATATCCACTAATCTAATCTTAGACATGCGTGTGTGTTAATTATTCATCAGTGCTAATTGTTCATGTGTCTCGGATGTGCACATCAGAGGACTAATTGTCTTCACATTATCAACAGTTTCCCAGCATCACCTCTAGGTGTCGCCAAAAGATCCATAGCTGTAGAAACGTGCGTACACCAGCCATGAAGTTGGCGCACATTTCCACGCTGATTTCACTCTTCATACATCTGAACTTTGCCGTGGAAAAGGACGTACACCATGTTTTTGTGCGTACACACCCTTTACATGAGGCCCCTGGTGAGCCGTCGGTTCCAGATCTCTGCTGTGATGTGAGGAAGAAAATAAAACACATCAGGGCTCATCAGCTCCATTTGTCCAAAAGGGTTTTTGTTGGCAGACACTGTGGGGACCAGACTTTCAAATAACAACATATTCATTTATTTAGGAATAATTAGCCTATTATTGTTTAGTATTTTCACTTTCTTACAAAATGAATACCTGTATCAGTGTGAGCAGGCTGCTAGAAAACATGGCAAATCCATAATAATAACTAGATACTGAAGTAGAAAAAGCTCTCAGAGCGCAAGGAGCCAGTTCACTGAGGAGTGATGCTTCTGCACTCTTCCTGTCTTATAGTTTATTTTTTATTCTTTATTCAGACTGAGGGACTGCAGCTTGACAGAGAGCAGCTGTGCTTCTCTGGCCTCGGCTCTGAAGTCCAACCCCCATCTGACAGAGCTGGACCTGAGTGAGAACCTGCTGCAGGATTCAGGAGTGGAGCTGCTGTCTGCTCTGGTGGAGAGTCCACACTGCAGCCTGAAGACTCTGAGGTCAGTAGAGGGGTGGAGTCAGTCCTCTGAGGTCAGTAGAGGGGTGGAGTCAGTCCTCTGAGGTCAGCAGAGGGGTGGAGTCAGTCCTCTGAGGTCAGTAGAGGGGTGGAGTCAGTCCTCTGAGGTCAGCAGAGGGGTGGAGTCAGTCCTCTGAGGTCAGTAGAGGGGTGGAGTCAGTCCTCTCAGGTCAGTAGAGAGGTGGAGTCAGTCCTCTCAGGTCAGTAGAGGGGTGGAGTCAGTCCTAGAGGGGTGGAGTCAGTCCAGGCGGAGCAGCTTGGTTGCTTGGTTCTTGTGCTGGACACAGTCAGTGCAGGCAGCATTTCCTGGGAAATGTCCAAAGTGCTCAGTGGCCTCAGGACTGGACAGAAAGACAGAGAGAGATCAGCCAATCAGAGCAGCCACAGGTGTGTTGGGATCATGTGACCTGCAGGTGATGATGATGATGATGATGATGATGATGATGAAGAGGATGATGGTTTTGTGTTCATCCCTACAGGCTGGAACATGTAAAAGACTGGACTCCAGCTTGCAGCCTGAGAGGATGTGAGTACTGAGACACACACACACACACACACACACACACACACACACACACACACACACACAGAAAGGGATTTTAGAAAATATATATTGAATAAAATTATGTATATAGTCAAATTACATACACATTAACTACAAATACAAACAAGGCTTTACAGAAAATGTGAGCGAGCTGAAACTATATATGTGTGTGTGTGTGTGTGTGTGTGTGTTTCCAAAAGCAGCTAAAATCAGCTGACATGACAGAAACCTGGGCGCCCTGGTAGCTCACGTGCTTCAGAGCTCCCACCTCAGGCCCTTTGCTGCAGGGCGGCCCGTCTCTCTCCCCGGCCTTTCCTGTCTCTCTCTGCTGAGTCCAATCAAAGCTACAATGACTAAAAACAACTTTAAAATTACAGAGAAAAATGAGTTTTCCTCTGTCAGATTTATCTCACACAGTGGTGGAAAAGGTTTTCAGACACCCTTAAAATTTGACACAATCTCACAATCTCAAATATTATCATGAAATATTTGTGGAAAAATCTTTTTTGTGTTTCAAAAGGTGTGGCTGCATTAGACAGATACAAACAAATACAAATTATATTTTTTTGTTTATTGTTTACCAGAAAAACTAACCAAACTAAATTCCTGACAGTGGAATCTTTATCTTCAGGCGTGTTTCCTGCGTTAGGTTCCTTGTTTTAGCCATTTTTGTGTCTGAAGAACTTTCACATGTGCTGCTTTATATAGACACCAAGCTTGGCAACAAAAATTGTGTCTTTTAATAAAAAGAACGTCCTTCATCACTGGTACCAAAATGACCCAGGAACCAATCAATTTGAAGTTTTTAATGGCTTTTTTAGGATTTGTTTAGTATTTTGCTGTGACTGGACTAAAAGAAATTGCACTTGAAGACCTAAGAGTGATTCTTAATGCAATATTTCACAAATGCATGGGGTGTCTGAAAACTTTTTTTCACCACTGTACATAAGCCTGGTATTTTTTTGTTCCTTTATTAGTGAAAGAAAGGTGAACAAGTCGAGTGCAGAGAGTGACAACATTAGAAAACATTTTAGAAAAGGAGAAGACAGGACTGAACAGATGTGGAAATAAAGAAAGAACCAGAACTCAAACAAAACAACAGAAAATAAGGAGAAACAAAAATTAAGAAAGCAAATCAATTGTAGTTTACTTTTGTTGTGTGTGTGTGTGTGTGTGTGTGTGTGCGTGTGCATGTGCATGTGCATTTGCGTGCGTGTGTCTGTGTGTGTGTGTGTGTGTGTGTGTAGGGGGGGTGTATGAAGAGGGTAGGGGGCAGGTAAGGACAGAGAGAGGTAGAGAAAAAGAGAGGGAGACATAAGAAAAAAAAACCTGAATGAGAAAAAGGAGAAAAAAAATTGAAAAGACAAAGTGTAAAATGACATTAGTTTTGATTTTTAATGAAAAATGCAAAACTATAATAACCTTATGAGAGCCAAGAGAGTGTGAGTGAATGATGCTTTCTGAGGTGTGTTGTGTGTCTTCTCCCCATCAGATGCCTGTGATCTCACACTGGATCCAAACACAGCGAACAGAGAGCTCCATCTGTCTGAGGACAGCAGGAAGGTGACGATGGAGAGAGAGAAGCAGTCGTATCCTCGTCACCCAGACAGATTTAACTGGAGGCCTCAGGTTCTGTGTAGAGAAGGTCTGACTGGGCGATGTTACTGGGAGGTCCAGTGGAGTGGATGGGTTTCTATAGCAGTGACTTACAGAGGAATCACAAGAAGTGGTGCTGACTCTCGGCTTGGAAACAATGAACAGTCCTGGAGTCTGAGGTGCCGTGATTACAGCTACACTGTCAGTCACAACAGGAAGTCCACCAGCATCTCTGTCCGTCCCCGTGGATCTCACAGAGTAGCAGTGGATCTGGACTGCTCTGCTGGGACTCTGTCCTTCTACAGAGTCTCTTCTGACAGACTGAGACTCCTGCACACCTTCAGCTCCACCTTCACTGAGCCGCTCCTCCCTGCGTTTGGTTTGTGGTCACCTGGTTCTTCTCTTGTGGTTGAGCTGCCAGTTTCTCAGAAACAAACTCTGACCTGAAAGTGTTGAGAACATGTTTGGCTGATTTGTGATTTATAGTTACTGTTTTTTTGTTTGTTTGTTTTTTTATTGTAACAGGCATCTTGGTGGATAATTGTTACTGATTGACTGGACAGGCGCGTAAATATAATAAGTCATTATAATGTTTGTATATTCAAATTCTTAATATTGTGCAAAAGTGTCATTTAAACCTCCTCCTCCACTGATTGCTTTTTTTTTTGTATTTCTAGTCAATAAACACAGACATGAGAATGACAACTCAGTCACACACCAGAAACACTCACAAATATTCTCTAATAATTAATTCCTGTCTGTCCTTGCAAGAGTTTTTTTTATGTCCTTTCTGAAACAATAAACAAAGTGCTGACATTGTGAACCAATTTCAGACTTTTTTTGTTTTGTTTTGTTTTCTTCTTCTTCCTGCTCTTTGTGCATTTATCCAGAAAGTAGACTGAGTGAGTACAATGATGAAGAGAAGTAGGGCAGCAGCACCGAAGCCAGGGTTTGAACCCGCAGTTTTTCTTCTCTCTCGCTCTCGCTCTCTCTCTCTCGCTCAAAAACAAGAAACTGGTGATGAAACTTGGACAGGCAGACATGACGCTTTGCTGGCTTTGCTTGGATTCTCACACACACACACACACACTGAGAGAGAGAGAAAAACGATCTCAGACACACACTCGCTGGATACAATGTGTGTGTGTGGATGTGAGTTTGAGTATGTGTGTGTGTGTGTGTGTGCGCTACAGCAGACTCTCTTTGTGAACACAACTTACGCAAATATTTGACCTTTCACTGTATATAACACTTTCCCAAAATAGGTGAAAGAGGAAAATGCGTGCTGCAGTTCCTGTGTTCGTCCAGCAGGGCGGACGCTGAGCAAACAGCCGCTGTGAAACTCCAGAGACACCGAGAGTCCAAAAAACGCAGCGCGGCCGAGCTTCATATCTCTGATGCAAGCGATAGCAGCTCCTCCGGTGAAAGGGCTCTGTATGCCACTTTGGTGGCATTCACTTTAATTTCCACATAAACCCTGGTTTTCGACACGCTCTGTGAAGCATCGCTTAGAGGGAAAAGACTTGATATGAAGAGCTTTGTGACACATTTGAAAAAAAAAAAAAAAAAAGCATAGTTTGAAGGCATTCTCTTATAGTCCAGTCATTTTAGGAAAAAACCCTAGGACAAATTGCAAGAGAAGCAAACTCAACTGATTTTGTATCCTCAGTTTGTCCTGAGTGAGGGGAAAAAAGGAATCCCATTGGTGGAAAGATTTGAAAATCACCTCTATATGACCATATAATGCCAACAAACAGCCTTTTTAACACACAGGGGAAAGGGGTTCAACATTTTACTCTCAGATATCACTATAAAAATTCACAAGTTGATTACACACACAAAGACAAGAAAAAAAGTCAATTACCAGTTCTTTGAATTATTCTGTTTACACATGCATATCACACATTATCTGACTTGATATGCGCTAATAAGGGATATAAGGAATAAACGCCAGAACAGATATTTAAACAGTGAGTTAAAAGGTTACTATATATATAGTTGTCTCAACAAGTCTAATTATATGCAGGTTCTCACTATTCATGTATATTAGGTTATATTATAGTGTTGAGACTGTGAAATATGATATATTTTTCTTTTTTTTCCCTTTTTTGATTTTTGCATATCTATCTATATATAGACAAGGCAAGGCAAGTTTATTTATATAGCACAATTCAACACAAGGTAATTCAAAGTGCTTTACAGAAACATTATATAGATATCTATATAGATAGATACAGATATATATCTATATCTGTATCTATCTATATTTTTTTTCCTTTTTCTGTCTACATTGATACAAAGTAAGCCTGAAAGTCATGATTTTTCAATATTCTTTTAAAATTAAGGATATTCTATGAAGGCAGTGTGTTAAAACTTGTGCGATTTTGCTGCATGGATGGATGTGTGCATGTGTCTGGATGTGCACAGGGTCTTAAGTGCTGATTTTATATTTTAAAAAATCCAGTAAACTTTTTTTTTTTTTTTTTTTACTATTTTATTGCAGGTTTTCACATTATCAATTACTGCTTACATTAATTATGTAATTCATCCTGCTACATTTATACATTTTTACAGGCCGTGCACCTACAAGACAAAACAACAATGGACAAAGGACAATAAATAGATAATAGAAATAAAAAACTACAGATGTGAGACAAAGCAACAACAGTACAGAAACAAAAAGAAACAATAACAATACCCATAAAAAAAAAAAAAACTTTGACTTTCCATGCTAATGAGGTGATAAATGTGTCAGATGAGTGCACGCTGCCTGAGAGCGTCGTGGTCTGCTCAAAATGTTTTACATGTGTCATGTGTTCCACTCCCATGCATTAAAAAAAAAAAGGCATCATAAAGCCTGTGTGCTACGTGGCAACTTTATACCACGCTACCCCCATCAGCTCAGACAACACACACACCCACACACACACACACACACACACACACACTGCACTGACTCAGAGGCCTTGGTAATGACAGTAAATGCCGTCTGCTTCAAACACACTCTCCCGATTAAGAGTCTAGTAAAGAGTTTAAGAGAAGGAGAGAATGAATGGAGGTGGGGTTGCATTTGGAGGGTGGGAAAGTGGGGAAGAAGAGGGGAAAATGGGAGAAAGGAGGGTAAAAAAATGAGGGGATAGTAGAGGAGGAGGAGGAGGAGAGGAAAGGAGGAGGCAAGACAGGATAGGAGAGGCAAAGAGATTAGAGGAGATGAAAAGATGGAAGGAATGGGAGGAAGCTGAGACAAGAGGATGAGAGCAGATGGACGGTGATAGCAGAGGAGATGAAATGGGAGGAGAGGAAGGGGTGGGAGGCAGGAGACAGGAGGAGGAGAGGAGAGGAGAACAGGGAGGGTGTACGCTGATATTTAAAGATCCAGAGAGTCATCCCTCTGTCAGCGCTGCCCTAAAAACAAAGAGCCGCCCCGCACGACAGAAACCAAACAAAAGCAGAGTGAGTTCCTGCCGTCGCTCCTGTCCTCCTCCTCCTCCGCCCTCTGCTGCCACGTTTACGGGACAATCCCTCCATTCCTGGGGGGGAGAGGAGCCGTGAGAGAGCACAGGAGTTTGGGAGTGAGGGAGGGAGCTGGTTCCCTCAGATGTGACTGGCATGGACTTTTAAACAACTTGTTACTCAACACAAAAAAAAAAAAAAAAAGGAAAGGGAAAAGAAAGAAACAAAAAATCTTGTTTGTGGTTTTGGCTCCAGGTGGATCCATCCTGAATTGCAATTTTCTATTTGATTATTTTCTATTCTTACATGTAATTAACCATTATTTTATAGTCTGAATTTCAACTTTCAGACATTTCAGGCTCAGTAACTCCAGCAGCATGAGCAGGTCCAGAATATCTCAAGACATCAGCACTATTTTTTTTTTTTGTTTGTTTGTTCTCTTGATTTAACAGTAAAATGTAAAACAGTCAGACTTAGCCTCCATGCTGCAAAACCACATCAACACAACACACACACCCCAGCTGCGTCCTGCTTTGATGCCCAAACACACTGCCCAAAATGAGAAACCTTGACTTTGACCTTTGACCCAGATACTCCAAAATTAAATCAGCTCATTCATCACTCATTGCCATTCCCTCTAAAAAGTTTCATCTGAATTCGTTCATTAGTTTTTGAGTTTTCTTGCGTACAGACATACAGACAAACAAGGAGGTAAGAGAAGCTGCGGTACGTACGGTGGCCTGCAGGACCAACTGAACTCCTCATTCTTCCTTGTTGCTCCTCATCAACATCAGCGAAACTGCCTGTTTCTTAAACTCTCGCATCAGGACTCGAGTTGGATCACAGGCCAGTTTTTATGTGACACTTTAAAGTGAAGCATGCGGTCCATATTTTATACTCTGAAACCGACAGTGACGGGGCGAGAACCGAGTAGAGCGCGTACCGCCTGAGACCATTTTTGCTGGTAGAAGGAAAAATACATCCAACCCCATTGCATTTCAGTATGAAGGCATTCTTAATTTACTGATGGAAGTATAGCCTGTCAATGACCCGCCTCTATCACCCCTATTTTGGCCTTGTTGCACTGGCTTCCTGTCAGTTATTGAATCCATTTTAAAGGCCTTGTTTTGGTTTATAGAGCTCTCCATGGTCAGGCACCGGAGTACGTGTGTGACCTGCTTCATCCTCATGTACCCAACAGGTCTCTTAGGTCTGTAGACCGGAGTCTATTGGTTGTGCCTCGTCCTAGGCTAAAAACCAAGGGTGACAGAGCCTTTCAGTGTGTTGCTCCAGGGCTGTGGAATGCTCTTCCACAGGACCTGAGAGTCTCTGCTACTGTGGACATGTTTAAAAAGGAACCAAAAACATACTTGTACAGGCAAGCTTTTCCTGAAAGGTCGTAAACCAACCATGTTCTGACTGTCACTGTCTTTTGATAACTTTGCTTTGTGGTTTTTTTTTTCTGTGTTTATTTGTCTTCTGTGTTTTTATAGGTTTTACTGGTTTCCTTTGTTTTTTACTGTCATTTTGTGAAGCACATTGCGAGCCTTTCTCTCGGAAAAACGCTATATAAATAAATTTTACTTACTTACTTACTTTCTCTTCCTTTGTGTCATGTAGATCTGTTTCAGCCAGTCAGCATGAAGCCCTCACCTGTGGCTCAGGTGTGCTGGAGAGGAGCTGGAGGGGGCTTGTGAGTGTTGGACTGAGTGGGTTCAACAAACATTTGAATAAATGTGGCAAAGCATGATGTTGAAAGAGACGTTCACATGGTCAAAGTGGCCTAAATGTGACACCTAGTGGACTGGTTTGGTACTACAACACCATCCACTGCTGGCTTGTTTCTCTTTGCAAATTTTGCATACTTGTATACTTATGCAAGTATACTATATTATTTGTATTGTACTTGTATTGTAATTTGTGTTATTTGTTGTGTTATTTTTTTCTAAAATATGATTTTTTTCTCTTCTAATGTTGATAGTTATACTTTTTTTTAGTTTTTAGCTCTTGTGCAGTTTCTCAACAACCTGCTGCTGTGACACAACATCCGTCTATCTATCTGTTTAGCTCTGTGCAGCTTGTTTTTCCAGACTCTGGCATTCTTGGCCTGGTCGAGGGAAATGTAACACGCATGGGACTGAAGCAGGGGAAACCACACCTGAAAGTGTCGGAAATTAATTCTCTCCACATAAATGTAAGGTTAAACATGAACAACATCACTGCCACCACCCCTGGGAAAATGATATTGTACTGCATATCAAATATTTGGGGGAATGCGCTGCAATAACTTTCCAAAAAAGCATCCGAAAAAACAGCATTGCTTTCACCAATAAGGGACGACATGGGACTCATGTGATCCATTTCATGTATGACCTCTTTCTTCCTGACCTTGCATGTGAATTTGCATAGCTGTGTGAAGATGAATGCAGATTTTATAGCCAAAACACTAATATTCAGGTAAAAAAAGAGTAATTGTTTGGACATTTGTATGTAAATTTTGTGATGTGGTCTCAATTTTTAATTTTTCTCTCTTAATGCTACGTCTTACAGGTCGAGTGAGGTGGTGGAACTTCTTGTATTTGATATCAATTAATGAATTCTGTGATATAGCGGAGGAGTTGGAAACACTGCTATTTATAGTAAACAAATAAGGTAACTTGTGGAAAAAGAACAAAAATTCTGCAAATTATAGTTCAAAGATTCAATTATTTTATTTGTGATGACCTTGCATATGAATTTGCATAGCTGTGTGAAGAAGAATGCAGATTTTATAGCCAAAACACCTACCTACCTAATATTCAGGTAAAAAGGTAATTGTTTGGACATTTGCATGCAATTTTGTGATGCGGTCTCAATTTTTAATTCTTTTAATTCTTCTCTCTTATTGTTAAAACTTACCCCGGTGGTGGGGTAGT
The DNA here is from genome assembly GCF_902150065.1 of Myripristis murdjan. Lineage (NCBI taxonomy): Eukaryota > Metazoa > Chordata > Actinopteri > Holocentriformes > Holocentridae > Myripristis > Myripristis murdjan. Next base: position 3,427,579 of record NC_043991.1, on the reverse strand, counting down.
GGAACTTCTTGTATTTGATATCAGCTAATGAATTCAGTGTTATAGTTGAAAACTGCTATTTATAGTACACAAATAAGGGTACTTAGTGTGGAAATTTTAGGGCTCAAACACAAAAATTCTGCAAGTTATAGCTGCTGAGACAAAATGTGTTACAGCCATCCCCCGTCTCTCTCACTCAGGCCGATGTGTAATCAGTGTGCCACACAGGTGATGTGAAAATGTGATGATTGTAATAATCCAATGAGACGCCTTGACACTTTTTTTTTTTTTTTTTTTGGAGATGTGAGCCCGAAACATTGGGCTTCAGTTTGCAAATGGAAGAAAAACAAAAAGGACAGGACCAAACAAGTGTGTGTGTGTCTGTGTATGTGTGTGTGTGTGTGTGTGTGCAGTCCTCTTGTGCATGTTGTAATCGGTCTCCAGGAAGTGGAGTGTGTTCAGGAACTTTCCGGTCACTGACACAGCTCTCCGCCGGGTGGAGGCCTCGCTCAGGGACGCTGACATCACCTCACGGCTTCAGGACCGCTCCCCGTGTGTCGGGCTGCTTCCTGTCTTTGCCTCGAGTCGACAGCAGATGTCAGCAACGTTCAGGGATACAGCAGTGACAAGAATCTCTGCACAGTTTACTGGAGGTCAAATCAGGCATCTGAGAAAATAAAATGTGTTATTTTCCTTTTGTTTTTGACAGAAAAGCAAAGTCTTTGTGACCATGAACAACAAACAAATGCCCATTAAATCAATGTTGAGAACACGAATGACAAAATCAAGACACAATGAGCCATAAAATCCACACTGAATAATGAACAGACAGATGATTTTTAGATTTAAAAGACAGCGAGAGCGAGTCAATAAAACCTGAGGAGCAGATGAAGAGGTGGGTGTAGTTTTGGTGATGAAGAGGAGGCTGTGGCCGGTCGAGTCTGCCTCACTGATGTGGCGTCTCAGTCCGTCACACTCTGAACCAGACTGACACCTCTTCACTGAAACTAAAAATGAACTTGTTTTAAATACTTTTTGAAGTAAGCCAGCGGTTCTCAAATGGGGGAAGTTCTGCAGGAGGTACATGAGATTTTTTCTGTTATAAATGTTGCTTTAAAAAATATCAGTCATGCATAATTCCCAAAATAACAAGCCTATGCTATAATGAGTAAATTTAAATGTAAGTTTGATAACCTTGACCAGACAAAAATGCAGCGATACAGCTGGAAACGAGGAGGAAGAAGAGAAGAAGAGCCAATAAAATCTCCTCAGTCACTGATGGAGCTGGATTTTTTTACTTGTCTGAAAAAATATTTCAAAGGTGGTACATTATTGAAAAAGGTTTGAGAACCACTAGGTCAGATGAGCTTAAACTCCAAAATATAAACTGAAAGGCTTGCTTCAATAAACAAAAAATTATCAAATCAAATTGTATTACACAATAAATAAAGATTTTCAGTCTGGTTTGGTTTTATTTTATCATGTATTTCCCCATTTCTCAAAAAGGGGTACGCATACCCCTCATTGTATGCAGAGGTACTACAGGAGGTACATGAGAGAAATCCAAAAGCTGAAAAATATAACAATAAATAATGGACGTATTCCAGTATTTTTATTACCTTTAATATCCAAACTTAGATAACAATGGTAAGATTTTTAATAGTGAAATAAAACTATACTCATAAAATAAAACTGAAGTGTTTAAAAGTTGCAAGCAGCGCAGAAGAGACAAAAAGTGCGCATTCATTACTTGACCTGCGTCCACGCACCAAATACGAAAAACGTGCGTCTTGTGGAGAAGAAGCGGTGCGTCCATTTTCAAGGCAAGTGAAACATTTCGTGTTGCCATGGAAACCACACAGACTCCAGTAATAAGATATAGGCGAAGTAATATTTTCAGTGATAAGCATGATGAACATATTTTTCATTTGAGCACGGTTAGCCGAGCTGTCATGCTCATTTGAGCCCATTCTAAACGTCTGATTGACCAATCAGATTGCTAATAGATATTTCATATGCATGCGCTATGCAATTTCTGCTGCGTTAACTGACCCTTGGCCACGCCAAGGACCTCACCGCACATTACTATCTGTCTGTCTGTCTGTCTGTACAGATAGATAGATAGATAGATAGATAGATAGATTTAAAAATTTTTAAACTTTTTCGCCGGCACGGGGACTGCCGGGGGCGAGTCGTAGCACAGGGATGCAGGCGGGAGCTGCCAAATTTTCCCATGATTCCGATGAGGACGTGAACGCAGCACCAGTGAAAGTGAAAGTCTGGTTGAAGGTTTGGACGAGACGAGCCGCGACCAGGAGGCTCATCGTCATCGTTAATGTTGGACTGTCTCACTGTCCTGATCTAGAAGAGCTGCACACGTTCGGACGTCAGGAGAGGATTTCTGTTTCATCTTTGACTTCAAGTCCAAGAAGAAAGAATGGAACAAAGAAAGAAAGGAAGAAAGAAAGAAACTTCCGCTTCTGCTGTGAGTCTCTGACGCCATTTTCGAGCAACATTTTTCGCTATTGAGTTCATCTGTTAGAAATAAATTTAAAAAGTAAAGCAGTGATCATTTTCTTTGTGATGATGAAAAAAAAAAACTCATCAGGCGGTAAAAACTAATGTTAGCCAGTTCTATACGTCAGACAGCACGTTTTTAAAGCCGTTTAATTCCGTTTATTCCACAGGAAATACAGACTGATCTGTATGTATGAAACCCGCCACTGGAAATGGACAAATGAATAAATTAATTAATAAAAAAAAATGCAAATCTATTAATAGTTTTCAAACCGAGCAGGGTCTCCTGTGTTCCCAGGGCCCTGAATAGGCCTGTGGCTTTTGTTTTTTTCCAGCCTGAAAAGGAAGCAAAGTGTTTCCTGTTTGTCAGGGTGAGAACAGGCCTCTGTTCCCTCAACACAGAAAAGAGAATAAGGGCCAAACCTGTGGCGCCTTAACAGGAAAGCATCATCTGCTTTGAAGAGTTGATGGAAAGGAGTTTGTGTTTTTGTGCTGAGGCTCTGTTCTCTGAAAACAACAAGAAAAAGACATGAAGGGAACACGGTGCGCCACCAAAACTACTGAAAGAAAGATTTGCAGGTTTCATGACGTCACCAGGATTTGCTGGTGAGCGCAGCGTCTGGAACGCAGCCTCTGGATTGAACAGAAACAGGAAACATGTCCATGAGCTTTGCTGCATTCACACTCTTTCATTTGTGCCTTCCTAAAGTGAATTTCTGCTTCACAAATTATTTGTGAATCTGCATTTATTTGTGCAGATCATCAGCGGCTCCCGGCTCCTTTACAAAGACCAAACGCTGCATACATGAAACTGGTCGCCATGACAAATTCAAATTAAAATGTCAAATTTCACTGTAAGGTTTGGGCCTCACTGTGTGTGTGTGTGTTTCAGTGTGTGTAGTACTAACCCTCTATCACCTGCATGAATTCACGGTATTACTTTCTGAGACATGGGGGGAAAATAATACAGCAAATAATTAGATGATGTTAATAACATGTAATAAAATTACATGAGATCCATATAAAGAATGACCAAAAAATAATAATAATATTAAAATAAAAAGTACATACATATGCAAAATAACAGTATTTGAAATGAAGAAGAAAAAAAAACAACAAAAACCTTATTATAAATTTCCACTTAATATAAAATAGCAACAACAAAACTGATGTTTCAACAAAAATATGTTGAAACACACATTATTTATGTGACTCATACAGTTAATGCCTGTTGTCCATTAGGAAACTAGAACATTAACTCATATATCATCCCTTTGGTGTGTGTGTGTGTGTGTGTGTGTGTGTGTTTGCACCTCTTAGACTGACTTAAAGCAGAAGATGAGTGACTGTGTGGAGGAAGAGGAGGGCAGAGCAGAGTCTGCAGTGTCCAGCTGTCTGTCCATGAAGAGTGACTGGTCTAAAGATGAACCTCTAAGATTCAGTGCTGAACCTGGACCTTCAGACACAAAGTAAGACAGCTGTTAGAGTGCAGTGTGTGTTCACTGTTTTCCTGTGAAATGTCTTTGTGGCACATGGAGAAAGTAGACGTGACACCAAAACTGATGCTTCAGATCATGAGCCACATCCGCTCTTTTAGCTGGACCCCCCCTCACAAAAAAATGTGCGACCAAATCATGAGCTTCTGTGAGCGACTGGGAAAGCTGGGAGCACCAGTGCTGCCAGTGGAAAAGTTAGTCTGGAGCCCTGATTTACAAGAACTAATAACATGTTTCAAACATTTGTGTTTCCAGAGGTTCCTACCACAGAGCAGAGTCTGCAGTGTCCAGCTGTCTGTCCATGAAGAGCGACTGGTCTAAAGATGAACCTCTAAGATTCAGTACTGGACCTGGACCTTCAGACACAAAGTAAGACAGCTGTCAGACTGTGAGCCTGATGGAATATGATGACATGAGATTATGGGACGCGTTTTTTTTTTCTGCAGACCTACGTACACCCTGTGACGTACGGTCGCTCGTCTACCTGTTGTGGTGTTTTAAAAGGAGCAGCAGTAGATCCAGATCCAGCATGATCCAAACTTTCCAAACAATTTGAAATTAACTGACGAGAAGATGTGATCACAACAGCAGTTCTTTTAAAAATGACGCTGCCGGCACAACAACTGGACGTGACGCCGGAGGGGCGAAATGACAGACATGATGTAGTTTGGCGGACCAATCATAGCTCTTGTTGTCAGGGGGGGGCCTGCGTTTGGGGCTACGGGCGGTCTGCGTAGTTACTATTTTTCGGAGGTGCGCGGCAGGGCTCTGCGGCAGTCACACAACCTCCGTCAGCTCCGCACAACCCCCATATGCCTTGCAAACGCAGAAGCATAAATCGGCCTTTAGAGTGCAGTGTGTGTTCACTGTTTTCTTGTGAAATCTGTTTGTGGTGCATGGAGAAAGTAGACGTGACCCCAAAACTGATGCTTCAGGTCATGAGCCACATCCGCTCTTTTAGCTGGACCCCCCCCTCACAAAAAAAGGCTGTGACCAAGTCATGAGCTTCTGTGAGCGACTGGGAAAGCTGGGAGCACCAGTGCTGCCAGTGGAAAAGTTAGTCTGGAGCCCCGATTTACAAGAACTAATAACATGTTTCAAACATTTGTGTTTCCAGAGGTTCCTGCCACAGAGCAGAGTCTGCAGTGTCCAGCTGTCTGTCCATGAAGAGCGACTGGTCTAAAGATGAACCTCTAAGATTCAGTACTGGACCTGGACCTTCAGACACAAAGTAAGACAGCTGTCAGACTGTGAGCCTGATGGAATATGATGACATGAGATTATATAGCAGAGCAAGTAGTGAGGAGATCAAGACAAGAGACTGCAAAGAGAGAAATGACTGCTCCCTGCTCTGCAATCCAGCTGTTCAACCAAAACACATCTGGGTCTGTGCTGTTTTCCACAAACTATGATGCTGTTTGATGTTTTGCACCAAAACACCTGAGAACATTTCCACGTGCACCTGCACTCACAAGTTCTTCACACACCTGAGTCTGAAGTTTAGATTCACATTGACTGACAGATCTAATCTCTTGTAAAAATACTTCATTATTCAAAAGTACATTTTCATTTCAACATCAAGGTTCAAGGTAAAAAAAAAAAAAAAACAAGGTTCAACACATTGCTGTATTATTTTCACAATGCATTGTAAGGTCATGAGAGGTTACCAGGGCAGGCTTAGGATGAGGCAGTGCAACAAAACTGGATACACAAGGCAAAGTCCGTTACAAACCCACAGTGGTTATTTATTTCTCATATTCCAGGTAATATAGGTGACTCAGGTAAAGCTGGTAGCTCCAAACATTATCCAAACTCCAACATAAAGTGCTCCTATGGGGTAAAACAGTAATCAAATCTTTCTTCTAATTGTCACAACAATCCAACTTAAAGTGTCCACTTTCCTGTATTGGTGGGCTTTGCAACAGTTTCCTTTGTTCTGTAGTTTCCTCCAGGCCTGGCTGCCAAACTCCTTCCAGCCGGCTGCTCTCTGTCCTCCTGCTCTCTCTCCCCCCTGTTCTGCTCCACCTCAGGGCTCTTTGTCCTCTCTCAATCAGGTGGCTTAAACACCTGCACCTGTCGGAGTGGTGAGGCATTGTGGGGAATGTAGTTTGTGGTCTGGCGGCCATTTTGGGATGTCGCTGCTGATCCTGGATGGGAATGTAGTGTCCCTCCACTACATGTCCCCTGGCGATGCCACACATCCCTCTCCCCAGGCCTGCCGTCCTCGGCAGGGTAAATGAGGACCAGAAGGCCTCACGTCGGGACAGGGCATCAGCATTTCCATGGCTCCGTCCGGGTCTGTGAATGACAGAGAAGTTATAAGGCTGGAGGCTTAGAAACCACCTAGTCACTCGGCTATTTGTCTCCTTGTTTTTAGCCATCCACTGTAAAGGGGAATGATCCGTCACCAGAGTGAACCTTCGTCCCAGCAGGTAGTATTTCAGAGTTTCTAGGGCCCATTTTAAGGCCAAACACTCTTTTTCAACAGTGGCGTAGTTTCTCTCCCTAGGCAGCAGTTTTCGACTCAAGTATAAGACTGGGTGTTCCTCACCTTCCTTGAGCTGGGACAGCACAGCGCCCAGACCCACCTCAGAGGCGTCCGCCTGGACCACAAACTCCCTGCTGAAATCAGGAGCGGTAAGGACTGGTTTGGAACACAAGGCTCTCTTCAGGTTGCCAAAGGCTTCTTCTGCTGCTGAGGTCCACTTCACCATCCGAGAGTGTTTTTTGGTAGTTAGCTCTGTGAGGGGGGCAGCTATCATAGAAAAATCAGGGATGAACCGTCTGTAATAATTAGCCAGGCCCAAAAAGGATCTCACCTGCTTCTTAGTTGATGGTTTTGGCCAGTCTTGGATGGCATATAGTTTTGCCTCCTGGGGTTTGACCAGGCCTCGTCCAATGGTGTACCCCAAGTAGTTTGTTTCACTGAAGGCCACCTTGCACTTCTTGGGGTTCGCCGTCAAGCCCGCTTGTCGGATTGACTCCAGGACCTTTTGTACTCGAGGCAAGTGGCTCTCCCAGTCTGGGCTCTGAATGACAACATCATCTAAATAGGCGGAAGCATAGTCTTTATGTGGTTTCAGTACCTGATCCATCAAGCGCTGGAAGGTGGCCGGAGCTCCCGACAGACCAAAGGGCATCACTCGGTACTGCCACAGGCCCCCAGTTGTGGCAAAGGCAGTCTTCTCCTTCGATTCTGCAGACAAGGGAACCTGCCAGTACCCCTTTGTGAGGTCGAGGGTGGTTATAAACCGTGCATTGCCAAGGCTCTCAATTAGCTCATCCACCCTAGGCATGGGATAAACATCAAATTCAGATACTTCATTTACTTTTCTGAAGTCATTACAGAAACGTACCGTGTTGTCCGGTTTGTCTGTCAGGACGATGGGGCTTGCCCAGGCACTTTTGGATTCCTCGATTACCTTCAATTCCAACATCTTCCTTACCTCCTCCGCAATCAGCTTCTTGCGGGCCTCAGGGACCCGATATGGTTTCTGGTTCACTGTTTTGCCTGGCTGAGTGCGAATCTCATGTTCCACCAGGTGTGTGCAGCCTGGGAGGGATGAAAAGACGTCTTGGTTACCATCCACTAGCTCCTTTGCTTGCTGCAGTTGATGAGGGGAGAGGTCTGGGCCAAACTGCACTTTGTCCTGCGCCGGTTCTTCGGGCTCTCTAGGGGAAAGACAACTGAACAAGGCCTCTCTGTCATGCCATTTCTTTAGGAGGTTTACATGGTAAATTTGCTCACCTTTCCTCTTCCCCGGTTGCCGTATTTTGTAGTTGACTTCTCCCACCTTCTCAATTACTTCAAAGGGTCCCTGCCAGGTAGCTAAGAACTTGCATTCCACCGTGGGGACCAACACTAGGACTCTATCTCCTGGTTGGAACTCTCGGGGCTGGGCTCCTCTGTTGTAAGCTGCACTCTGATCCCGTTGCGCCTTCTCCATGTGCTCCTTCACGATGGGGATCACTGCAGCCATCCTATCCCGCATCGCACTTACATGTTCAATCATGGTACGATGGGGACAAGGTTGCTCCTCCCAAGCCTCCTTGGCTATGTCCAGAAGACCCCGGGGTCTGTGGGAATATAGCAAGTCAAAGGGTGAGAACCCAGTGGATGACTGAGGAACTTCTTACCGCAAACAGGAGATAGGGGAGGAGCTGGTCCCAATTCCGTCCATCTTTGTCAATAGCCTTCCTCAGCATGGCTTTGAGAGTTTTGTTAAATCTCTCCACTAGCCCATCCGTCTGAGGGTGGTACACCGAGGTCCTCACCTGCTTCACTTGCAAAAAAACACATAAGTCCCTGATGACTTTGGACATAAAAGGGGTCCCTTGGTCAGTGAGAATCTCTTTTGGTATCCCTACCCGGCTGCTGAAGAGGAACAGTTCTTGGCAATTTGTTTAGCATTGGCTTTTCGTAAAGGTATGGCTTCTGGATACCGGGTAGCATAGTCTACTATGACTAAGATGTACTGATGGCCTCGGGCACTCTTGGGGAGGGGACCCACAATATCCATTCCCACCCTCTCAAAGGGAGTTTCTATTATTGGCAAAGGAATGAGGGGACTCCTGTAAGTCTGTTTGGGGGCTTTAATCTGGCACTCTGGGCAACTGCGGCAATAATTCTCTACTTCCTTGTGAACTCCTGGCCAAAAGAACCTCTGCAGTACTCTCTCCTTTGTTTTCTCGACCCCCAAGTGGGCCCCCAGTAAGTGGGTGTGGGCTAAACGTAGAACTGTGGAGCGATGTGGCCTGGGGACCAGGAGTTGCTCAGTGACTGTATCATTACTTTTTACTATTTGATACAAGAGGCCATTCTTTACTGCCAAGTGGGGGTATGACGGAGCTAACCTGGTTCCCACCAACTTCCCCTCTAGGACCTGGACATTTCTTAATGCATTACTAAGAGTGGGGTCCTGTAACTGAGCTGTTCCGTACTGACCTTTGAGCAGGGGCAGCTCTCCCGGTCCCCCTAGGTCCTCGTCACTGGCGCCTGGAAGGTGTTCGGAGTCCCCCGATTCTCCGGGTGCTGCCTCCGTCCCACTAGAGTCCACTGCCAATCCCTCTGCTAACACCTGTGTGCCAGGACCAGACTTGGCAACATTAACCAAGGCATTACCCGTTTTTCGGCTGTGGAGCCTTCGCCTCCGGGGTTCCCTCTGGCGTCTCTTCTGGGCTTCCCTCCACAGCTTATCGAAGGCAGGACAGTCACGACCAATCAAGACTGGAACTGGAAGGGTCTTGATTACTCCCACCTTGACATTAAAGGAGCCCTTAGTTGTGGTTAGCTTCACCATGGCAGTGGGATACTCCCGGGTGTCTCCATGGACGCAAACCACTGGAACTGTATGACCCTGGGCGGGGAAGGAGTCCTCCAACATGGACTCCTGAACCAAGGTCTTGGCGCTTCCAGAATCCAGCAGTGCCTCCACATCCCGCTGATTAATGGTTACTGGGCACGTCGGCCGACGGTCTTCACTTTCTCCCAGGAAGGCAGCGAAGTGGACCTGTGGGCCACTGGTGGACTCCGCTGTGGGCATCGGCTCATCAGGCTTCTCACACTGCCATGAGATATGGCCCAACTCTCCACACCGGTAACACTGTCGGGACGCTGAGTTCGGGGACCCTCTTGGCTGGCCTGTCTGGCTACCCCCCCTTTTTGGCGGGCTAGACTGAGGGGTGTCTGGTTTAGTACATTTTTGGCGAAGCCCACTGGGTCGAGCTTGGGCAGGGACAACAGGCTCTTTACGGGAAGGGCGAAGCATATCTGATGCAGCTTGATACTGCTCTACGGCTTCTACTAATTCCATGGCTGTCGTTAATTTCTGGTGACTTATTATCTTTTTGGCCTCGTAAGGCAGAGCTCTTAGATAACGGTCCATGACCAGGGTTTCTACAATGGCAGCGGGGCTTTTCTTGTCTGGTTCGAGCCATTTTTTGGTTACTCGAATCAATTCATGCATTTGGGAACGGGGCGTTTGCCCATTTTGGAAGGACCAATTATGATAGCGTTGAGCCATACTAAATTTGGTAAGGCCATGTCGGCTCAAAATCTCATCTTTGAGTATATCATAATCTTGAGCAATGTCGGCCTCTAAATCTTGAAATGCGTTGAGGGCCTCACCAGAGAGGAAAGGAGCCAAGAGTCCAACCCATTGTGCCTTCGGCCACCCCTCGCGAGCGGCTGTAGCTTCAAAGGCATGGAGGTAAGCCTCCACGTCATCTGTCCCTCCAAATTTAGGGATGAAATCCCCTGCTTTGGGCTTCACCCTGGCTGACTGTCGAAGCTCCTGTTCCTTCAGTTGGTTAGCCTTTATTTGTTGCTGTAATAGGGCGGCATTGGTTTCTTGCTGTGCCCTCTGAGTCTCCAACAGCACCTGCATCATTTGCTCCATCCCGGTTTGATGGTCGTTTGTGTGAAGGGCCGAAAACAGTTGAGTCAGGCTTTCAATATCTTCACCCCCGGTCATACGCACTTAAGCCTCAGTGCCCGCATTCTCCACCATCTGTAAGGTCATGAGAGGTTACCAGGGCAGGCTTAGGATGAGGCAGTGCAACAAAACTGGATACACAAGGCAAAGTCCGTTACAAACCCACAGTGGTTATTTATTTCTCATATTCCAGGTAATACAGGTGACTCAGGTAAAGCTGGTAGCTCCAAACAATATCCAAACTCCAACATAAAGTGCCCCTATGGGGTAAAACAGTAATCAAATCTTTCTTCTAATTGTCACAACAATCCAACTTAAAGTGTCCACTTTCCTGTATTGGTGGGCTTTGCAACAGTTTCCTTTGTTCTGTAGTTTCCTCCAGGCCTGGCTGCCAAACTCCTTCCAGCCGGCTGCTCTCTGTCCTCCTGCTCTCTCTCCCCCCTGTTCTGCTCCACCTCAGGGCTCTTTGTCCTCTCTCAATCAGGTGGCTTAAACACCTGCACCTGTCGGAGTGGTGAGGCATTGTGGGGAATGTAGTTTGTGGTCTGGCGGCCATTTTGGGATGTCGCTGCTGATCCTGGATGGGAATGTAGTGTCCCTCCACTACATGTCCCCTGGCGATGCCACAGCATTTACAGAACCTGACAACTCTCTGGAAAAAAATATTGTTTCTAACTTTGGCTAAATTTTAGCTTTTTTTTCACCTCTGACCTCCAGATGTGTGAATGAAAATGGGTTCTCTGGGCAGCCACGGCTCTCCCCTTTGCAGACACGCCCACCTTCTGCTAATCCCATGCAGTTTGGGCCCCAAAGCCTGCAGTCCACATGTGTTCTTGTGGCCTGTTGTAAAATGGTGTGTGTGTGCAGACTGGGGCCTAAACAGTCTTGAAGCTGCATCAGTTGGCTTTGACTGGAAAGCTGAGACTCTTGTGGATTCAATGAGCCACATTTGATTCCTGTGTGATGATGTTGGCCCCCATAGCAGCCATTTCACTGCAGGCAGAGACTTTTGTCAAACTGGACGTCGCTGGAGAAAATGACCTTTAGTGACCTCTAGGAGAATCACAGCCTCATCAAACTTTACAGACACAAACTAGAGAGCGAGGCCATTCAGAGGAGCTCTGCTTCTCCAGCTGGACTGACAGTGAGGGCCAGTTTCTGACACATTTCCACAACGAGGATAAGAGGATACTTCAGAATCGCAATATGTATCGATCGGCTCCCAGGTGTCATGATAGTATCGATCAGGAGATAAGCATATTGTCCCAGCCTGAGGGCCCTATCTTGTGCCACCCGCTATCCGCTGCCACTACCCGCTACCCGCAAATTGCGGATTTAGGAACTTCCGCTATCCCTAAACGGTATCTTGCGCCACCCGCTACCCGCTATCCGTTATGCCGACTCCGTCATTTGCGCCTGGAGGTGTGTCCGTGGGCGTGTTTCATGCGCTATCCCTAAAGTTGCTATCTTGCGCACACACTTTAGGGATAGCGGATAGCGGGCGGTCCTGATCACCCGCTATCCGCTATCCCTAAAGTTTGGGCTGTTAGGAGAGCGCGCCCAGGCGGCTTCAATGCACGCCCCGACGGAGCCTCGCCACGCACACGGTCGGACTGATACCGGGACGCCGCCGGAATGGACTGAGTATATTACTCATTATAGACTGTTTAGAGGAAAGACTGTTTTAATTGGACACTTACGCCAGCACGTTTTATTGTTTTATCATAAGCCAGCAGCTGTGCTATATTTTTATTTTTAATATTTTATTAAATCTACCTTGTCAGTAAATTAGTTTACACATAGTTCCACCTCTGCCTCTTGTGTGTGTGTGGTGTGACCCGGGGATTTTACTCAATCAGTACAACCTTGTGACACGTCCACTTGGACACATGTGGCTCCACCTCCCGAATTAACTCGCCTATAATATAATATATAATATGTATATAAAGCCAACTTGCTTTAGCCTCAGTTGAACCCCTGAGAAAATCTACCTCCCTCTCTCCATCGCGGGTTTAGGATTTAGGATTTAGGATAGCGCAGCCTGCCCTTAAAGGCAATGGCACCTGGCACACTGATTGGTGTAACTGGCGGAATGCCCAAAACACGCCTATGCATAATATAGCGGGTAGCGCAGGTGTTTTGCGGATAGCGGGAGGTGCACAAGATAGCAACTTTTTACGGGGGAACGCCTCTTCCTAAATCCTAAATCCGCAAATAACGGGTTTAGGGAGTCTGCCGCAAGATAGGGCCCTGAGTGTTTTAATACCTGACTTCTGGTCCTGGAAGCAGACAGGAGCACTGGAACCCAGCATAAAAACCCACTTGGATGTGGAGGGGATTCAGACATTTGTTATGGGGTCTAAGGCTGAACGATTTTAGGAAAAGATCTAATTGCGATTTTTCTGGCCGATATTGCGATTTCGATTTTATTTGCGATATTTGTTCAAATCAAGCTTCAGTGCAATATTCACCATGTACAATTTAAAACATGACAGAAAATAAATTACATTATACCATCAAAAAATTAAATGCTGTTTACTCTAATGTAAAGAGGAATAATAAAAAGGTAAGAATTGCTTCCAACATGTATATATGGCCAAGAAACATGCATTTACATTGTTTAAAGTCCTTGACTAACAGCAGCTGTTACAACTGAAGAACTAAAAGAGCCACATTTGACTGTCTTATTTTTAAAAAGTAGTGCAAAAAATCCGTAATTGTGTATCGTTAAAAAATGTAATAAAATACAAAACAATTTTAAAAAACGATGTTAAATAAGTAATAACACTCCACATTTTTCAGTTCTGTTACAACTTTTTCCTCACACTCGGCGTACAGCTGTGGGATGGCAGCCTGGCTGAAGGAGGTGTTGGAGGGAATCATAACTTCTGTCCAGCGTGCAGAGGAGGTTTTGAAATCCGTCTCTGCTGACCGTGTTAACAGACACCATGTATTTAGCAATGTAGTGCGTTACAGCAGTCATTATCTCCCGGTGCCTTCGGCTGCTCTTTACATACGGAGTTACAGAGTAAACAGTGCTGTAATTGTAGTCTATTTGCTACAGTGGGCTTGAGCATCACTTTAACTCGACTTTTCCCCGGACTTTTTGGTCACGCATTCGTCATGTAAATGCCTGTGGTCATTTCCAAGGGCCAGTCTAAGTTGGTTGTGTTGTCGCTGGATGTTGCTCGACAGGCTTTGCACAGTACCTGTTTCTGGTGCACATCTGCAGTCCCAAACCTGAAATACTCCCATATGACCGATGTGCTGCTTTTTTGGAATTAAATCCCCTAACTCCACTTCTGGTTCCGCTGAAGCCATTTCAAAACACGTTATTTAGGGACACCATCTTATTGTTAGAGTGTGTATACTGTCGCCTGGACAATGGCCGCTTCTGATTGGTTAGCGTGATCTGTCTACGTGTAGCATGCCGCTTCTGATTGGTGAGCTTGACAGGGCATGACGGCGGGATGGTAGGGTGACGGCATGTATGTGTGAAATAGTTGACACAAGTCAGTCAGGAGCGTTGAAAAAAAAACGCAGTTCAAGATCGCACTGATCGTCTGAAATCGTGATTTCGATCAGAAAACGTTAAATCGTTCAGCCCTAATGGGGTCTTCACTGGAGTCGTACCAATGGTGACTAATCTCAAGTTTAAGTCAAGGGGGTGTCTTCCTCTTTAGCTTGTTGAAAGCTTGTTGCAGCGAGTTTCCTCCTCATGCTGTATTGTGGAGATTTTTTGCTTTCAAAAAAAAATAAATAAAAAAACATGAGCTGTCAAGCTCTTGGATTGCTGTATTTGTTATAATCTGCTGTAAAAACTCAAAGTGGATGTCATGCTGCTTACATGGACATTTAGTCTTGTAAATACTATCTTAATTGCATTAATATTAGAATATTGCAATCCATGTAAATGTAGTCACAGAAAGTGACATGAGTCCGCTTATGAGATTTTAAAAAAGATTTTAAGATTTCAGTTAAAACGTAATGTTGTCTAAACATAAACAAACTGCTTTCATCTCCGCAGAGACAGGAAGAAGAGTCGAGGTGATGTGAAGGAGCAGCTGTCCTGCTGTGCTTTGTGTCAGGAGCTCCTGAGGGATCCAGTCTCCACCAGCTGTGGACACTGGTTCTGCAGACGGTGCATCACCTCAGACTGGGACCAGTCTGATCCATCAGGAGATCCTGCCTGTCCCCAGTGTGGAAAAAGATCCAGAACAAGACCTGGACTGCAGACACCCAGTCAAACCAGCCCAGTGGACGGCGGTCTGCAGGAGGTTTTAGACGAGCATAAGATCAGTCTGAGGAGGAGATGTGAATTTGTGACAGAAGGAACTGCTGCAGCAGGAACTGGAACCCCCCTCAACAGGATCTACACTGAGCTCTACATCACAGAGGGGCGGAGTGAAGAGGTTAATACCCAACATGAGGTGTGGCAGCTGGAGACAACATCCAAGATGGAGACCCTCAGTGACACTCCAATCAAGTGCCACGACATCTTTAAACCCTTACCTGGCCAGGACACACACATCAGAGTAGTTGTGATGCAGGGCGTTGCTGGCATTGGAAAAACCTTCTCAGTGCAGAAGTTCACTCTGGACTGGGCAGAGGGCTTGGAAAACCAACATGTCAGTCTTGTGGTTCTGCTTTCGTTCCGGGAGCTGAACTTGATCATAGATGAGTGCTACAGTCTTCTCCAGCTGCTCTGTGTTTTCCATCCAACATTTCAGACGGTCACAGCAGAGAAGCTCGCCATCTGTAAAGTCGTGTTCATCTTTGACGGCCTGGATGAAAGCAGGTTTTTATTGGATTTCCAGAACAATGAGGTCGTGTCTGATGTCACACAGACATCATCAGTAGACGTGCTGTTGACAAACCTCATCAAGGGGAATCTGCTTCCCTCGGCTCTCCTCTGGATAACTTCCAGACCTGCGGCGGCCAATCAGATCCCTCCTACATGTGTCGACAGGGTAACAGAAGTGCG
The DNA here is from genome assembly GCF_902150065.1 of Myripristis murdjan. Lineage (NCBI taxonomy): Eukaryota > Metazoa > Chordata > Actinopteri > Holocentriformes > Holocentridae > Myripristis > Myripristis murdjan. The sequence goes on along the minus strand of NC_043991.1, from coordinate 3,412,169 downwards.
AGGGTTCACTGACCTCCAGAAGGAGGAGTACTTCAGGAAGAGATCCAGTGATGAGCAGCTGTGCAGCAGAATCATCTCACACATCAAGGCGTCCAGGAGCCTCCACATCATGTGCTACATCCCAGTCTTCTGCTGGATCACTGCTACAGTTCTGGAGCACATGTTGACTACAGACCAGACAGGAGAGCTGCCCAAGAGCCTGACTGACATGTACTCACACTTCCTGCTGGTTCAGTCACAGAGGAAGAAGCACAAGTATGGTGAGAGACATGACAGGAGGAGGAGAAGTCAGCAGAAACTGATGAAGACTGACAGGGAAGTTCTTCTGAAGCTGGGCAGGCTGGCGTTTGAACATCTGGAGAAAGGCAACCTGATGTTCTACCAAGAAGACCTGGAGGAGTGTGGTCTTGATGTCACAGAGGCCTCGGTGTACTCAGGAGTGTGCACAGAGATCTTCAAAACCGAGTGTGTGCTCTTCCAGAAAAAAGTCTACTGCTTTGTTCATCTGAGCATTCAGGAGTTTCTGGCTGCAGTCTACATCTTCCACTGCTACACCAACAGCAACACAGAGGTACTGGCCAGAGTCATGAGAACACGCAACAATAAAGGAGTTGACATTGAGCCATCGTTGGATATCTTCCTGAAGACAGTCATGTCTGAAGCCCTGAAGAGCGAAAATGGTCACCTGGACCTCTTTGTCCGTTTCCTTCATGGCCTCTCACTGGAATGCAACCAGAGGCTCTTAGGAGGCCTGCTGGGTCAGACAGAGAGCAGACCAGAAGACATCCAGACAGCCATCAACAACCTGAAGGAGAAGAGCACCTACAGTGTCTCACCTGACAGAAGCATCAACATCTTCCACTGTTTGATGGAGATGAACGACCTCTCAGTACATCAGGATATCCAAGAGTTCCTGAAGTCAGAGAACAGATCAGAGAAGAAACTCTCTAAGATCCAGTGCTCAGCTCTGGCCTACATGCTGCAGATGTCAGAGGAGGTTCTGGATGAGTTAGACCTGAAGGCCTACAACACATCATATGAGGGACGACGGAGACTGATCCCAGCTGTGAGGAACTGCAGGAAGGCTCGGTTAGTCCTGATGTGAAATCAACATTATACAAACAGTGTAGAGCTGCTTCCATACCTGACACCGTCAGAAATATAATAAAGATATGTAGTGCTCTAAATATTCAGATCAGGGCCACCCCTGGCCAAATTGGGGCCCTAAGTGGCATTTTTTTTGGAGACACACACCGACACACATCGACACACACACACACACACACACACACACACACACACACACACACTTCCCGCTGACCACGCAATCCCAGATGTATAATAGGAATAAAATGACGCCATAACGATATTCCATTAAACTTGACAAGCTCTATTAGTAAGAACAAAGTACTGTAAGTGGAATACGCAGCACTGTATGAGTCAACTAAAAAAATAACTTCAAACTAGAATAAATAAATAGATATGAGTCTCAAATAGTCATCAATTTAAAAAAAAAATATTTTAACAAAAGATGTTTTCCTAAAAAAAAAAAAAAAAAAAAAAAAAAAAGGAACTTCAACCTGGCAAATATCTGAAAACAGGTCAGTGAAATAAACAAGCATGTGTGTTACAAATTAAATAAATTCAATTCAGATAGCCTTAAATTGATCTTCTTTATTGATGCATAGATTGATAGGCTATAAACTTAAGCTAATATATGACCACCAGCTGGTCAATTTACCACTCCTTTTTCACAGAGGTGAACGTACAGTATGTCTGGGGAAAATCACATGGAGAGAAGCAAATCTGAGTCGCACAGTCCCTCCAGTGGTTTTTATCTGCACCTGCACCACCAAGAAAAAAACATTACAACACCTGCACCGGCACCTTACGAGTCCAAAAGGCAAAGAAACTTTCCAGCTACAGCAGTGCACTGACATAGATTGTGTAACAAAGCGAAGAGGTGCCACTCTGCTCTATTTTCACTGGCTAACAGCAGCACACTGGCTTAGCTTGTCTATTCAGAGAAGAGGTTTCACTTCGGCTTATTTTTCAATCTATGTTATCACAGGCATACTACTGCTCATTCATTGGTAGTTGAATTGTTAGGTCTGTTTGATAAGTAATTTACATTTTTAAAACAAATAATAATTTAACGTAACAGACCACTGATGTAAGAGACTGCATGGTCCTAAACATCGTCATTCGTAAGTTCATGTGAATAGCCTGTACGTACAATGGTCAACACTCGGTCAAAAATCTTTTAAGTTAAATGTGTGCATGCATTGACCCAACATCAACCCTCAGGTGAAATAATTACTGAGACATCCTCTTGTCATTTTTGTTCAATCATTAATAACATATCATTTTCACCTTTTATTGCTAGAACAACGTAATCGTTAAATAAATAAATAAAGTGTTGTTTATTTGTTACCTCAGTTAATTTAAGGTAATTTCTATTTCATTTGTATGCATTTTAGTCATTAACATTAAGAACACACTATTTTGTGGTTGTAAAATAAGAGTGAAAGGTAAAAAAAAACGGAATTCCCAAAAATTAAAACGGAAAAAACGGAAATTCCAAAAATTAAAACGGCAACAACGGAATTTGGAAAAAAAATAAAACGGATTTTATAGGGCCCTAATAGCAGCTCACCCCTAAAATACTTCAAAATCAGACTTTTTGCTGTGTAATTGAACTTGAGCATCAGGTTTCTACTGCTTGGTTTCTTCTGATATTATACATGAAGCACCTTTCAAAAATTTGTATCCTGTAATACAATTTAATATTACTATAATATAATACTATATAAACACAAGAAAATCACAGACTTGACATTTAATCTGAAATTACAGATTTTCTGGCTGTCAACTCTCAGAGACTCACTGGGAAACCGTGGCCTCGGCTCTGAAGTCCAACCCCCATCTGACAGAGCTGGACCTGAGTGAGAACCAGCTGCAGGATTCAGGAGTGAAGCTGCTGTCTGCTGGACTGGAGAGTCCAAACTGCAGACTGAAGACTCTCAGGTCAGACTGCACTTTTTAATGATGTGTGAATATGTAATATTCTGTTAGCTGAACAGGAGTTTTACAGGCTTACATCTCAAATTGTTGTCAAACTGTATTTTGTTACATTACATTATTTCAACATGCAGGGGTCCAAATGGCCTCCATCTGTGGGAATGTGATATTTATTGTGGTAATTAATGAACACAGTCGACTGTCACCATGTTTTTGACTGAATATCATGATATCCATATTGTGAGGATATTGTTAGGATGACTGGTTGGTGCTTTCATGAAAGTGCAAATTAGTGCTAAATAGTCATTAGTAATATGGATATGATGAGCGAGCAGGCTGAGGCCAATAACAGAGCAGAGAGGAGCGTCTAATAAGTTGAGAAAACTGCATCCCTTTACTGTAATGCAGCCTTTAAAAGCACATCATATCTAATGTCAAATCACAGTATCCATATTATATCAATATATTGATGGGCCCACCTCTACTGCCATCACCTGGTCAGTCTGTTGAAATGCTCATAACTTTGGCCCTGATTGGTCAAGAGACTGGGTGCTGGTGTCATGTGATGCAGAAGCTCTTGTTCTCCAGTTTTACAATGAGAAGATGGTAGACTGAAGGCATCTGAGGACTTTTCACTGAGCGTTTCATTTGTTATTTATGGACGTACCTATGGCTGTTTTCACGTCTCCCGTATTTAGCACTGAATTTGAATTATTTTGGACCTTTTATCATTTCTTGCTTTCATTGTCTATTTATTTGTGTTTTTAATATTTTGAAGTCTTTTCATTCCAGGTGTTATATTTATCTTTTCATTTACTCTGATGGTTTTGTAAAGCACTTTGGAACTTTGCTTTAAAGATGCAATACAAAGTACTACTTAGTACTATCAATATTATTATTATTAATATAATAGATATAATATCTATTGCATTGGTTTGTCTTTCCTTTTTCAATATTTTGAAAAATCTCTGACTGATAAATATCCAAAACACTGGAAATTATAGCTACATATTTTATTCTTTATTCAGATTGAGGCGCTGCAGGTTGTCAGAGAGCAGCTGTGATTCTCTGGCCTCGGCTCTGAAGTCCAACCCCCATCTGACAGAGCTGGACCTGAGTGAGAACCAGCTGCAGGATTCAGGAGTGGAGCTGCTGTCTGCTGGACTGGAGAGTCCAAACTGCAGACTGAAGACTCTCAGGTCAGACTGCACTTTTAATGATGTGTGAACATGTAATATTCTGTATAGGTTTATTTATTTATTTACAGGGTTCCCCCAGGATTTTTTGAAACTGTGGTGCTGAGGTGGACGAACCCCCCCCCCCCCCCCCCCCCCCCCCCCCCCCCCCCGGCCAACAGGACCAAATGTGTCTTTTTTTTTTTTGAAAAAGAGCTCTAAGGCTCTATTGTAGTTCAACTCAGCCAGAGGTGGCCCATTGATGCTGACTGGATTTACTCACGGCGTGATGTGGTGTCAACAGAAAGCAAACAGCCGGGCGCTAGGCGTCCCTAGCAACACGGCCAACACTACCAAGCTAACGCTAACGTGCTAGCTAACGTTAGCTAACAGTAACAACACACTTTTTAGTCGGCATTTTTAGGGACGCTAACGTTAGCTTTAGGGAACGTTAGCTAACGCTAACAACAGGCTTTTTTAACAACACGCATTTTGATGCCCCGGTCATGGTCGCTCAGCCGCCCGGTAACTTTACAGGAACCTTCCTCCTCCTCGGCCTCTCAGTGGAGACACGGCAGGTGAGAGGGCCGAGCCAGAGGACGTTCCTGTAGCAGCTCCTGCCCCCCAGATACTACCAGGAACACTGCAGAAACCCCAGCCACAAGCCATCCACAACCCAAAAAAGCTCCAGCCCCGTCATGTCATATTTGGCTTTGACTATGACTGAACATTTGCTCTCACTTTAAGGAAAAAAATTCGGGATATATATCGTATATCTATATTCAGCCAAAATATATCGGGATATGACTTTTGGTCCATATCACCCAGCCCTACTGTCGGTCGCAATGCAATGTTAACATTAATAACATTAGGGTCGTTTTCACAGGCTTGAACAAAAAATGGATTAAACTTAATCTTGCTTAGGTACCTTTCTCTCGCCCTTTTCTCTCCCTCTGCTTTTTACCGCCTCCACTCTTGAGCGCGCAGCAGTAGCACAAAGCAGGCGGGTGATAACTCCAGTGCGTTTTTTAAAAAAAATTAATTGCGGCGTAGTGTAACATGTCGTGATATTTAATTTATCATTTAAAACTCTGATTATAGTAAGTATATGTGCGCAAATATATGCTATGTGTGAATGTAGGGTCGTTTTCACAGGTCATTCATACAATATACTTTAAATTGTTAACACCCGAAAAAAAAAAAAAATCATCATTCCCAAGCCGTGGCGGCTTTTATTTAGCCGTGGCGGTGCGCCACGATCAATTACATGTAGCGGAAACCCTGATTTATTTGGCATTTCTGCTTTATTTGATAGACACAGTAGAGATAGACAGGGGAGAGAGAGGGGATGATATGCAGCAAAGGACCTGAGGTCGGATTCAAACCCCCGTCTCTGTGATCAGGACTGAGCCCTGGTTCCAGTGGCGGCTCTGCCTATGTTGGCGCCCTAGGCCAAATTACTCCCTTGCGCCCTTCCATGTTTCTACTCCTACCAAAACCACTACTGCATGGTGCGCTCTTAGCCAGTGAGCCACCGGGGCGCCCGACACACAGGTTTATTGGCATGAGTGCTTTACACACAGAGACAATCAGGGGCCGGTCAGAAAGCTCTGACGTTTAGTTTAACCAGCAAAAAACAGCAAGTCACTAACTTGAACCACAGACTGGTACTGATGCTGTGAAGACAGGATCATATTTGGGGGCGCACAGGGGGATTAATATTAGGCGTGCTTTTATATCCGCTAATCTAATCCCAGACACGCGGGTGTGTTAATTATTCATCAGTGCTAATTGTTCATGTGTCTCAGATGTGCACATCACTCTGAGGACTAGTTGTCTTCACATTATCAACAGTTTCCCAGCCTCACCTCTAGGTGTCGCCAAAGGATCCATAGCTGTAGAAACGTGCGTACCCCAGCCATGAAGTTGGTGTATGCCACGTTTTTGTGCGTACGCACCCTTTACATGAGGCCCCTGGTGAGCCGTCAGTTCCAGATCTCTGCTGTGATGTGAGGAAGAAAATCAAACACATCAGGGCTCATCAACTCCATTTGTCCAAAAGGGTTTTTTTTAGGCAGACACTGTGGGGACCAGACTTTCAAATAACAACATTTTCATTTATTTAGGAATAATTAGCCTATTATTGTGTAGTATTTTCACTTTCTTACAAAATGAATAGCTGTATCAGTGTGAGCCGGCTGCTAGAAAACATGGCAAATCCATAATAATAACTAGATACTGAAGTAGAAAAAGCTCTCAGAGCTCAAGGAGCCAGTTCACTGAGGAGTGACGCTTCTGCACTCTTCCTGTCTTATAGTTTATTTTTTATTCTTCATTCAGACTGAGGGACTGCAGCTTGACAGAGAGCAGCTGTGCTTCTCTGGCCTCGGCTCTGAAGTCCAACCCCCATCTGACAGAGCTGGACCTGAGCTGGAACGAGCTGCAGGATTCAGGAGTGGAGCTGCTGTCTGCTGGACTGGAGAGTCCAAACTGCAGACTGAAGACTCTCAGGTCAGTAGAGGGGTGGAGTCAGTCCTCTGAGGTCAGCAGAGGGGTGGAGTCAGTCCTAGAGGGGTGGAGTCAGTCCTCTCAGGTCAGTAGAGGGGTGGAGTCAGTCCTAGAGGGGTGGAGTCAGTCCTAGAGGGGTGGAGTCAGTCCTCTGAGGTCAGCAGAGGGGTGGAGTCTGTCCTAGAGGGGTGGAGTCAGTCCTAGAGGGGTGGAGTCAGTCCTCTGAGGTCAGTAGAGGGGTGGAGTCAGTCCTAGAGGGGTGGAGTCAGTCCAGGCGGAGCAGCTTGGTTGCTTGGTTCTTGTGCTGGACACAGTCAGTGCAGGCAGCATTTCCTGGGAAATGTCCAAAGTGCTCAGTGGCCTCAGGACTGGACAGACAGACAGAGAGAGATCAGCCAATCAGAGCAGCCACAGGTGTGTTGGGGTCATGTGACCTGCAGGTGATGATGATGATGATGAAGAGGATGATGGTTTTGTGTTCATCCCTACAGGCTGGAACATGTAGAAGACTGGACTCCAGCTGACAGCCTGAGAGGATGTGAGTACTGAGACACACACACACACACACACACACACACACACGCACGAAGTACAAAAACAAACAAGGCTCTACAGAAAGTGTGAGCGAGCTGAAACTATATGTGTGTGTGTGTGTGTGTGTGTGTGTGTGTGTTTCCAAAAGCAGCTAAAATCAGCTGACATGACAGAAACCTGGGCGCCCTGGTAGCTCACGTGCTGCAGAGCTCCAGCTTGTCCAGGCTGAGTCGTGGGTTTGAATCCCACCTCAGGCCCTTTGCTGCAGGGCGGCCCCTCTCTCTCCCCGGCCTTTCCTGTCTCTCTCTGCTGAGTCCAATCAAAGCTACAACATACTAAAAACAACTTTAAAATTACAGAGAAAAATGAGTTTTCCTCTGTCGATTTATCTCATACATAATCCTGGTATTTTTTTTTCCTTTATTAGTGAAAGAAAGGTGAATAAGTTGAGTGTAGATAGTGACAACATTAGAAAACATATTAGAAAAGGAGAAGACAGGACTGAACAGATGTGGAAAGAAAGAAAGAACCAGACAGGAACTCAAATAAAACAACACAGAAAATAAAAATAAGAAAAAAAAAATTAAGAAAGCAAATTAATTGTAGTTTACTTTTGGTGTTTGTGTGTGTGTGTGTGTGTGTGTGTGTAAGGGGGGGTGTATGAAGGGTAGGGGGCAGGCAAGGACAGAGAGAGGTAGAGAAAAAGAGAGAAAGAGAAAAAAAACCTGAAGGAGAAAAAGTAGAAAGAATTGTCTAATTTGTTTAATTTTTGATTTGTTTTTCTCTGGTATTTTGGGTGGATATGAAATCTGCCTTACAAACTGAACCAAAAATGAGCATTAAAAACAATAAACTAAACAAGCAAATCCTCTTTAAAAATGAATGAAAACCAAACTCAAATTGAAAACACAAAGTGTAAAATGACATTAGTTTTGATTTTTAATGAAAAATGCAAAACTATAATAACCTTATGAGAGCCAAGAGAGTGTGAGTGAATGATGCTTTCTGAGGTGTGTTGTGTGTCTTCTCCCCATCAGATGCCTGTGATCTCACACTGGATCCAAACACAGCGAACAGAGAGCTCCGTCTGTCTGAGGACAACAGGAAGGTGACGACGGTGTTTGAGCAGCAGCCGTATCCTGATCACCCAGACAGATTTGACCAGTGGCCTCAGGTTCTGTGTAGAGAAGGTCTGACTGGGCGATGTTACTGGGAGGTCCAGTGGAGTGGATGGGTTTCTATAGCAGTGACTTACAGAGGAATCACAAGAAGTGGTGATGACTCTTGGCTTGGAAACAATAAACAGTCCTGGAGTCTGAGGTGCCATGATGACAGCTACTCTGTCAGTCACAACAGGAAGTCCACCAGACTCTCTGTCCGTCCCAGTGGATCTGACAGAGTAGCGGTGTATCTGGACTGCTCTGCTGGGACTCTGTCCTTCTACAGAGTCTCTTCTGACAGACTGAGACTCCTGCACACCTTCAGCTATACCTTTACTGAGCCGCTCCTCCCTGCGTTTGGTTTGTGGTATTCTGGTTCTAGTGAGGTTGAGCTGCCAGTATTTCAGAAACAAACTCTGACCTGAAAGAGTTTAGAACATGTTTGGCTGATTTGTGATTTATAGTTACTGTTTTTTTTTTTTTTTTTTTTTTTTTTTTTTTAATTGTATCAGGCATCTTGGTGGATAATTGTTAATTGATTGATTGGACAGGTTTGTAAATATAATGAGTCATGATGATGTTTATATATTCAAATTCCTAATGTTGTGCAAAAGTGTCATTTAAACCTCCTCCTCCACCGATTACACACACACACACACACGCACACACACACACACCGTCATTTCTTTCTTGATATGGGTCTGCAGCCGAGGCAGATATCCTCCTGTCATTTGCTCATTTGTCCACCAGGGGGCAGGCCGTCCCTGCAGGAGCATGAACACACACTCCTCTGCTCCAAACCCCGAGGCCGAGGGAGCCGAGGAGCTTCCCTGCCGTCTCCGGGCTTCGCCACTAGTTGTCATCGTGGACACACACACACACACACACACACACACACCCTCTCTGTACAGCATTACTACACAGAGATATGAGAGAGAGGTAAAGGCTGTTGCTATTGTGGTCTTTATTCATGTTTATTCATATTTACTGGTCTTACTGTCTCATTGATGCTGACCACAGCCTCAATCAAAATATCGATACATTCACTGACCCTCGTTTTTTCCATTATTACACATTAAATCAATGTTAAACACAATGAAGTATCAATTACAACTCAGTCACACACCAGAAACACTCACAAATATTCTATAATTATTCATTCCTGTCTGTCCTTGCAAGAGTTTTTTTTGTCCTTTGTGAAACAATAAACAAAGTGCTGACATTGTGAACCAATTTCATACTTTTTTTTGTTTTGTTTTGTTTTGTTTCCTTCTTCTTCCTGCTCTTTGTGCATTTATCCAGAAAGTAGACGGAGTGAGTACAATGATGGAGAGAAGTAGGGCAGCAGCACCGAAGCCAGGGTTTGAACCCGCAGTTTTTCTTCTCTCCACATATTCTCTCTCTCTCTCTCTCTCTCTCTCTCTCTCTCTCTCTCTCTCGCTCAAAAACAAGAAACTGATGATGAAACTTGGACAGGCAGACATGACGCTTTGCTGGCTTTGCTTGGATTCTCACACACACACACACACACACACACACACACACTGAGAGAGAGAGAAAAACGATCTCAGACACACTCGCTGGATACAATGTGTGTGTGTGGATGTGAGTTTGAGTGTGTGTGTATGTGTGTGCGCGCGCTACAGAAGCCTCTCTTTGTGAACACAACTTACGCAAATATTTGACCTTTCACTGTATATAACACTTTCCCAAAATAGGTGAAAGAGGAAAATGCGTGCTGCAGTTCCCGTGTTCGTCCAGCAGGGCGGACGCTGAGCAAACAGCCGTTGTGAAACTCCAGAGACACCGAGAATCGAAAAAAAAACGCAGCGCGGCCGAGCTTCATATCTCTGATGCAAGCGATAGCAGCTCCTCCGGTGAAAGGGCTCTGTATGCCGGTCTGGAAAGTTTCCATGCATTCACTTTAATTTCCACATAAACCCTGGTTTTCGACACGCTCTGTGAAGCATCGCTTAGAGGGAAAAGACTTGATATGAAGAGCTTTGTGACACATTTGAAAAAAAAAAAAGAAAGAAAAAAAGCACAGTTTGAAGGCATTCTCTTATAGTCCAGTCATTTTAGGAAAAAACCCTAGGACAAATTGCAAGAGAAGCAAACTCAACTGATTTTGTATCCTCAGTTTGTCCTGAGTGAGGGGAAAAAAGGAATCCCATTGGTGGAAAGATTTGAAAATCACCTCTATATGACCATATAATGCCAACAAACAGCCTTTTTAACACACAGGGGAAAGGGGTTCAACATTTTACTCTCAGATATCACTATAAAAATTCACAAGTTGATTACACACACAAAGACAAGAAAAAAAGTCAATTACAAGTTCTTTGAATTATTCTGTTTACACATGCATATCACACATTATCTGATTTGATATGCGCTAATAAGGGATATAAGGAATAAACGCCAGAACAGATATTTAAACAGTGAGTTAAAAGGTTACTATATATATAGTAACCTTTCAAAATTCTGTTCTGGCATTTATTCATTTATTTTGCAGAAAGCACATAATCTCATCTCAACAAGTCTAATTATATGCAGGTTCTCACTATTCATGTATATTAGGTTATATTATAGTCTTGAGACTGTGAAATATGATATATTTTTTTGATTTTTGCATATCTATCTATATATAGGCAAGGCAAGGCAAGTTTATTTATATAGCACAATTCAACACAAGGTAATTCAAAGTGCTTTACAGAAACATTATATAGATATCTATATAGATAGATACAGATATATATCTATATCTGTATCTATCTATATTTTTTTGCCTTTTTCTGTCTACATTGATACAAAGTTAGCCTGAAAGTAATGATTTTTCAATATTCTTTTAAAATTAAGGATATTCTATGAAGGCAGTGTGTTAAAACTTCTGCGATTTTGCTGCATGGATGGATGTGTGCATGTGTCTGGATGTGCACAGGGTCTTAAGTGCTGATTTTATATTTAAAAAAATGCCAGTAAACTTTTTTTTTTTTTAATTTTTATTTTTATTGCAGGTTTTCACATTATCAATTACTGCTTACATTAATTATGTAATTCATCCTGCTACATTTTTACAGGCTGTGCACCTACAAGACAAGACAACAATGGACAAAGGACAATAAATAGATAATAAAAATAAAAAACTACAGATGTGAGACAAAGCAACAACAGTACAGAAACAAAAAGAAAAAATAACAATACCCATAAAAAAAAAACCTTTGACTTTCCATGCTAATGAGGTGATAAATGTGTCAGATGAGTGCACGCTGCCTGAGAGCGTCTTGGTCTGCTCGAAATGTTTTACATGTGTCATTTGTTCCACTACCGTGCATTAAAAAATAAAAAGGCATCATAAAGCCTGAATGCTACGTGGAAACTTTATACCACGCTACCCCCATCAGCTCAGACAACACACACACACACACACACACACTGCACTGACTCAGAGGCCTTGGTAATGACAGTAAATGCCGTCTGCTTCAAACACACTCTCCCGATTAAGAGTCTAGTAAAGAGTTTAAGAGGAGGAGAGAATGAATGGAGGTGGGGTGGCATTTGGAGGGTGGGAAAGTGGGGAAGAAGAGGAGAAAATGGGAGAAATGAGGGTAAAAAAATGAGGGGATAGCAGAGGAGGAGGAGGAGGAGAGGAAAGGAGGAGTCAAGACAGGATAGGAGAGGCAAAGAGATTAGAGGAGATGAAAAGATGGAAGGAATGGGAGGAAGCTGAGACAAGAGGATGAGAGCAGATGGACGGTGATAGCAGAGGAGATGAAATGGGAGGAGAGGAAGGGGAGGGAAGGCAGGAGACAGGAGGAGGAGAGGAGTGAGGAGGAGAGGAGAGGAGAACAGGGAGGGTGTACGCTGATATTTAAAGATCCAGAGAGTAATCCCTCTGTCAGCGCTGCCCTAAAAACAAAGAGCCAAATTTGAACTTTCAGACATTTCAGGCTCAGTAACTCCAGCAGCATGAGCAGGTCCAGAATATTTCAAGACATCAGAACTATTTTTTTTTGTTTGTTGTCTTGATTTAACAGTAAAATGTAAAACATGACAAACAGGAGCAGTCAGACTTAGCCACCATGTCCACCATGCTGCAAAACCACATCCACACAACACACACACACCCCAGCTGCATCCGCAACACACTGCCCAAAATGAGAAACCTTAACTTTGACCTTTGACGCAGATACTCCAAAAATTAAATCAGCTCATTCATCACTCATTGCCATTCCCTCTATAAAGTTTCATCTGAATTCGTTAATTACTTTTTGAGTTATCTTGCGTACAGACATACGGACAAACAAGGAGGTAAGAGAAGCTGCGGTACGTCCGGTGGCCTGCAGGACCAACTGAACTCCTCATTCTTCCTCGTTGCTCCTCATCATCAACATCAGTGAACTGCCTGTTTCTTGAACTCTCGCATCAGGACTCGAGTTGGATCACAGGCCAGTTTTTATGTGACACTTTAAAGTGAAGCATGCAGTCCATATTTTATACTCTGAAACCGACAGTGACGGGGCGAGAACCGAGTAGAGCGCGTACCGCCTGAGACCATTTTTGCTGGTAGAAGGAAAAATACATCCACCCCCATTACATTTCAATATAAAGGCATTCTTAATTTACTGATGGAAGTATAGCCTGTCAACAGAGATGGACAGAGTACTCGACCCCAGTACTTGAGTAAGAGTAAAAATACTACTGGTCAAAATTTACTCCGTTACAAGTAAAAGTAGCTCAGTTGACATGGTACTCGAGTAAGAGTAAAAAAGTACTTGCTTTTAAAGGTACTTAAGTATCCAAGAGTACATGCTTTTAAATTTACTTAAAGTAAAAGTAAAAGTAAGAGTAAGAGTAAATTTCTTATTTTTTACATCAATGAATTACTGTAATTTTTTCAATTTATAGGACCTTGTAACTCTTGTTTCAGAGAATTAACTCTTGGAAACCACCTGCACTGATGTGCTTGCGTGTAAAATCACAATGTTATACAAAGCCTGCAGAAACACCTACAAAAACAAATAAAATGAATGAGATCATAAGAGGATCATAAGACTGAGACTCTTTCTTCTCCTGCTGCCGCCATTGTCGCGGTCTTGTTTTGAGTTGTTGAGCATGGTTACTTTGGCATTATCCTTATTTGGCGACGTATTTCCGCTTTTACGTAGATCCCAATGGAGAACGTGTACTGTGATAGGTTTCCTTCTTTGACAAACACAGCTTGTGTCCAATAGTATTTTAGAAAAAAAAAAAAAAAAAAAACACAGCCGACTTTAAAGTAACGAGTACTTTTCAGCCTTCCTAGAAATTTACTCGAGTAAGAGTAAAAATAATTGTCTTGGAAATGTATTCGAGTAAGAGTAATAAGTATCAAAGAAATCTAATACTCAAGTAAAGTACAAATCCTCAGAGTCTGTACTTAAGTACAGTACTCAAGTAAATTTACTCCGTTACTGTCCACCACTGCCTGTCAATGACCCGCCTCTATCACCCCTATTTTGGCCTTGTTGCACTGGCTTCCTGTCAGTTATAGAATCCATTTTAAAGTCCTTGTTTTGGTTTATAGAGCTCTCCATGGTCAGGCACCAGAGTACGTGTGTGACCTGCTTCATCCTCATGTACCCAACAGGTCTCTTAGGTCTGTAGACCGGAGTCTGTTGGTTGTGCCTCGTCCTATAGGCTAAAAACCAGGGGTGACAGAGCCTTTCAGTGTGTTGCTCCCGGGCTGTGGAACGCTATTCCACAGGACCTGAGAGTCTCTGCTACTGTGGACATGTTTAAAAAGGAACCAAAAACATACTTGTACAGGCAAGCTTTTCCTGAAAGGTCATAAACCAACCATGTTCTGACTGTCACTGTCTTTTGATAACTTTGCTTTGTGTTTTTTTTCCTGTTTTTATTTGTCTTCTGTGTTTTTATAGGTTTTACTGGTTTCCTTTGTTTTTTACTGTCATTTTGTGAAGCACATTGCGAGCCTTTCTCTGGGAAAAACGCTATATAAATAAATTTTACTTACTTACCTATTTACTTGCTCTTCCTTTGTGTCATGTAGATCTGTTTCAGCCAGTCAGCATGAAGCCCTCACCTGTGGCTCAGGTGTGCTGGAGAGTAGCTGGAGGGGGCTTGTCAGTGTTGGACTGAGTGGGTTCAACAAACATTTGAATAAATGTGGCAAAGCATGATATTGAAAGAGACGTTCACATGGTCAAAGTGGCCTAAATGTGACACCTAGTGGACTGGTTTGGTACTACAACACCATCCACGGCTGGCTTGTTTCTCTTTGCAAATTTTGCATTCTTGTATACTTATATTATTTGTATTGTACTTGTATTGTAATTTGTGTTATTTGTTTGTTATTTTTCTCTAAAATATAAATTTTTCTCTTCTAATGTTGATAGTTATACTTTTTTTAGTCCACTATTGCTCTTGTGCAGTTTCTGGACAACCTGCTGCTGGAGCACAACATCCATCTATCTATCTGTTTAGCTCTGTGCAGCTTGTTTTTCCAGACTTTGGCATTCTTGGCCTGGTCGAGGGAAATGTAACATGCATGGGACTGAAGCAGGGGAAACTACACCTGAAAGTGTCGGAAATGAATTCTCTCCACATAAATGTAAGGTTCAACATGAACAACATCACTACCACCACCCCTGGTAAAATGAGATTGTCCTGCATATCAAATATTTGGGGGAATGCAGACCCCCTTTTTTCCCACAGCAATAACTTTCTGAAACAGTTCTCCATGGAAAGAACGGGGATGGCTGCAACAGCATCGCTTTCACCAATAAGGGACGACCTGAGAATCATGTGATCCATTTCATGGTTGACCTCCTTCTTCTTGACCTTGCATGTGATTTTGCATAGCTGTGTGAAGAAGAACACAGATTTTTATAGCCAAGACACTAATATTCAGGTAAAAAAGTAATTGTTTGGACATTTGCATGTAAATTTTGTGATGTGGTCTCAATTTTTAATTCTTCTCTCTTATTGCTACATCTTACAGGTCCAGTTAAAACTTACCCCGGTAGTGAGGTAGGGGAACTTCTTGTATTTGATATCAATAAATGAATTCTGTGATATGGTTGAGAAGTTGGAAACACTGTTATTTATAATACACAAATAAGGGAACTTGTGGAAAAAGGACAAAAATTCTGCAAAACCTTGCATTTTGGATAAAACAGGTTTTAATTTTGGAACAAAAAAAAAAAAAAAAAAAAGTGAGTTAAATTACAAAATCTGAAGGTATATCATTATAGGCCAAGGTCTTGGCTGTTCAGCAATGTACCGGTCCAACCTCCTCATTTTGCATTTTTTTTTCATAAAAAAAGGCGTTTTTCCAGTTATTAGGCTACTTTGTTTTTGTCAACACCGTCACCATAATGTTTTTTTTTTATTATTTGAAAAACATATTTTTGCATTAAAAGAGACTATTACTTCAATAACTCAACAGCACCAAAGAAACATATTGTAAGCATATTCATTTAAAACCAATATAACTGCCTCTGATGGTGGTGACACTAATCTGACGGTGGTGACAGTGGCCTCATTAAAACATACATTTCCAAAATTTATACCACTCAAGTCAGTGGCTTCTTGCTTAACAACTTTATTTAACTATTTGGCACAATAAATAAGAATCCTGAGCACTGTTATAAGCATTTTTCAGACTTCAGTCATCACCGTCTGTAGGAGCAGTTTAATTTAGTGTTGGCATATTATTGTTTTTTTTTTTTTAATTTTTTATCTTTAGACTTAGCACTCACTATTATTTCTAACACATGGTGGCAGTGATTAGAGACAGGATATATGTTGGGCATAGGTAACAGGAAGGGGTTGGCACCGGAAGGTGGAGGGCACACAAGTTTTCACCAGACCTGAGGCAGGGAGGATGGACAAGAGCTGATATGTCATAATTTTGTCTCTTCAATAAAACAAGTAAAAGATACGAGGATTGACTGGACCTTCTGTCTTTTGGGTCTGCATAAAGATCACTAATGCTCCTCCTGTGTATGTAATGGCAAGAGTGAAAATGTTTGAAGGAAAAGGACAAATTGCCATTACACCGTCAGACAGAAAACCTGACGGTGGTGACAAAAACCTACTCTTTCACATGATAAGCATGAGTTGTTCATGTTAGCCATCTTGTTTCCCCCCTGTTGCTACCTACATCAGACCTCTTCTTATACAATTCTGTGTTATAGTTGAAAACTGCTATTTATAGTACACAAATAAGGGTACTTAGTGTGGAAATTTTAGGGCTCAAACACAAAAATTCTGCAAATTATAGCTGCTGAGACAAAAAGTGCTACAGCCATCCCCCGTCTCTCTCACTCAGGCTAGTGTGTGTGTACCGCACAGGTGATGTTTTCTTGATACATTTTTTTGGAGATGTGAGCCCGAAACGTTGGGCTTCAGTTAGCAAATGGAAGAAAAACAAAAGGACAGGACCAAACAAGTGTGTGTGTGTGTGTGTGTGTGTGTGTGTGTGTGTGTGTGTGTGTGTGTGTGTGTGTGTGCAGTCCTCTTGTGCATGTTGCAATCCGTCTCCAGGAAGTGGAGTGTGTTCAGGAACTTTCCGGTCACTGACACAGCTCTCCGCCGGGTGGAGGCCTCGCTCAGGGACGCTGACATCACCTCACGGCTTCAGGACCGCTCCCCGTGTGTCGGGCTGCTTCCTGTCTTTGCCTCGAGTCGACAGCAGATGTCAGCAACGTTCAGGGATAAAGCAGTGACAAGAATCTCTGCAAAGTTTACTGGAGGTCAAATCAGGCATCTGAGAAAATAAAATGTGTTATTTTCCTTTTGTTTTTGGTAGAAAAGCAAAGTCTTTGTGACCATGAACAACAAACAAATGCCCATTGAATGAATGTTGAGAACACCAATGACAAATTCAAGACACATTGAGCTGTAAAATCCACACTGAATAATGAAAAGACAGATGATTTCTAGATTTAAAAGACAGCGAGAGCGAGTCAGTAAAACCAGAGGAGCAGATGAAGAGGTGGGTGTAGTTTTGGTGATGAAGAGGAGGCTGTGGCCGGTCGAGTCTGCCTCACTGATGTGGCGTCTCGGTCCGTCACACTCTGAACCAGACTGACGCCTCTTCACTTAAACTAAAATTGAACTTGTTTTTAGTGTTGTTGTACTCGAGATCGGTCTTGGTCTCGAGACCACTTTTTGAGGGTCTCGGTCTCGTCTCGGAATCAAAGGCATTTTCACTCGGTCTTGTCTCGGTCTCGGACTGGGCGGACTCGGGATTTTTGATCAAGACCGGTCGAGACCAGACTCTCACTACTTTGATAAGAGAAAAAAGAAAAGTGCAGCTGCTGCCTTCCCGGTGTCACACCTTTGTGACACCTTGAGTGACACGCCCCCTGAACACGCAGAGTGGATAAAGACGGCTGGAGAAGCGGTGCTTATGTTTGGCATCCCCGGGAAATCGCCATGAAAAATGTCGACAAACTCTGACTGGCTTTCTCTCTTGTTGCATAAGTTCCTCATGGGTATGCATAGGGTAGCCTCCCGTCCCGTAAAATACAGAATCGTCTTTAAACTGACAATGAAATGTTGCGCAATTTGTCCCGTATTTTCATAAATGCCCCATACACGTCTGTCACACATACATCAACACTGAATAATGAACAAAATAAAACACAGGAAATGTTAAAGGCAGCTAATTTAACCGTGGCAGGACCCGCATAGCGAGGAGCTAACGCGAGGTACAGCGGATAGACCTCCACCTCCTGTGGCTGCGTCTCTCTCTGTGTGACTGTCTGAATGCCTGCCCGCTCCTGTCACGGGTTGCCTAGTCACGCACAGCGACGCTGCGCACTGCGCGCACCAGGGCACCCGCGTGTTTTAAAGATGTCGGCTACACCCGACACTCCACCACATCCCAAAAAGCAAAAACATTTGCAAAAGTACAGACGAGAATGGGAAGAGGCGAACCCGTGGCCTGACAGCGTCAGTGGCAACGGAGTACAAGGCAAATTGCAAAACGTGTCGACGAGTGTTTTCTGTGGCTCATGGTGGACTGGCTGATGTGCGGCAACATGCAGAAGGGGGAACATAGAATAACATGAGAACGGACAGGAACCAAATGGCAGTGTCACAGTTTTTCATAGCTGTCACGGCAGTAAGGGAGTAAGGGACATCATTATATGATCAATTTGATTTCCTATATGGTTGTGTATTTTGCAGAAGATGTTATGCTGATGTGGGCATATACCCTACAGCACAATATCTCAAATGGGGGTGCGTACTCCTGGGGTTACGTGGAGGAACTTCGTGGGGTATGTGAGATTTTTAAAAAATTATACAACAGGTAGATCCGACCGAGCAATCTGACTGGTCAATCAGATGTTTAGAATGGGCTCAAATGAGCATGGCAGCACGGCTAGCCGTGCTCAAATGAAAAATACCTCATCACTGAAAATATTACTCCGCCTATATCTTATTACCCGAGTCTGTGTGGTTTCCAACACGGAACGTTTCACTGAAACCCGCATCAAAAGCCGCTGTCAACTTTGTTAATCTGCATAATGGACCGTTTTGTTGTCAATTTTGATTTATCTGGCGACCAAGTTTGGATAAATGGCTGAACGAGGAAGACAAGACAGAACAGATAAAGCCGAGATACGCAAGAGTGATGAGTGAAGAGCTGGATCAGCTGGAGAGGTCAAGAAATGAAGCCAGTATGGCCCGGTCAACGTCTTGGACCGTCAAATGTCTACAAGACTACCTGAAAAACACCAGGAAAACAGTTGATTTCTCAGGTGTAAGTAAAGAAGAGTTAAACAAGATCCTCCGTGAATTTTATGGAGCTTTAATTTCTATAATAAAGAGAATGAAATGCACAGACAGTACCTGCTGAGGCGGATTCAACACCACGGACAGTACCCGCGGAGGCAGATTCAGCACCACAGACAGTATCTGCCGAGGCAGATTCAGCACCACGGACAGTACCCTCCGGTGCAGATTCAGCACCACGGACAGTACCCGCTGAGACAGAGTCAGTACCACAGGCAGTATCTGCTGAGGCAGATTCAGCACCACGGACAGTACCCCCCGGTGCAGATTCAGCACCACGGACAGTACCCGCTGAGGCGGATTCAGCCTATGGATTCAGCACCATGAACAGTATAGTACCTGCTGAGGCAGATTCAGCACCATGGATAGTACCCGCTGAGGCGGATTCAGCACCACGGACAGTATAGTACCTGCTGAGGCAGATTCAGCACCATGGACAAGGACTAGTCAGCTCTCATGTATTTCCGCTGAAACGGAGAGAATACAAGCAAAAAACTTTTATATTTTGGGAGCGAAATGATGACAGTATGAATACATTTTGATTATACATTTTATTTTGTTGGTAATAGGCTAGTTGTATAATCGCATTATTACATTCAAGGGTGTGCTTGACCGTCATTATTGTAACTTCACATTATAATAATGCTTAAATATATGTTAAAAAAAATAGCATCCATGCAAGGTTCCTTAAAAATCATCATTTAGCCTAATAAATATTCATTGAAAAATAAATGGAAGTTCATAACTGGAATTTTATATTCCGTATTCAATTTCATCATCCTGAAATGAGTCAAACTATAGCTGTGAAAGCACCAAAATGCAAAATGTTCTAAAATTGGTTAAGTTCAAGGCCCATGTTAAAGAAACCTTGCTGAAATGTTTTTTTGTTGTTGTTGTTGTTGTTTTTGTTTGTTTGTTTTGTTTTGTTTTGTTTAACTTAGTTCATTTAATTTAGGTCTTTTAATCTTTCTTTATGAAATGACATATTTATCATTGCTTGTCAGGTCAATGCAGTTTTAAAAAGTATGATGGCGTACTTTTTACAAGAAGTCAAACAACAAAATTCCTCAGATTTGAGATTTGTTTCATTGTGCTGGTTAGAAAACAACAGCATTTTGTTTCTGTTGCTGTTGCATTTGTTTAAAAGCAAATTTAGTTTCAAAGAGAAACCTGTCATTTTGTTCCTTTCTTTAATATATATGGTCTTGGTCTTGTCTCGGACGCGACCTCCAAATGTCTTGGTCTCGTCTTAGTCTCGACCTCCAAATGTCTTGGTCTTGTCTTGGTCTCGGTACTCTCTAGTCTCGGTAATGTCTTGGTCTCGGTTGGTGCGGTCTTGACTACAACACTACTTGTTTTAAATACTTTTTGAAGTAAGCCAGCGGTTCTCGAATGGGGGGAGTTCTGCAGGAGGTACGAGAGATTTTTTCTGTTATAAATATTGCTTTAAAAAATATCAGTCATGCATAATTCCCAAAATAACAAGCCTATGTTATAATATGTAAATGTAAATGTAAGTTTGATAACCTTGACCAGACAAAAATGCAGAAAATGGATCAGTGGTTGAAACGTAGCAGCGATAAAGCTGGAAACAAGGAGGAAGAGAACCACTAGGTCAGATGAGCTTAAACTCCCAAATATAAACTGAAAGGCTTGCTTTAATAAACAAAAAAATGCCAAATCAAATTGTATTACACAATAAATAAAGATTTTCAGTCTGGTTTGGTTTTATTTTATCATTTATTTCCCCATTTCTCAAATAGGGGTACACATACCCCTCATGGTATGCAGAGGTACTACAGGAGGTACATGAGAGAAATCCAAAAGTTGAAAAATACAACAATAAATAATGGATGTATTCCAGGAATTTAATATCTTTATTACCTTTAATATCTACCCTTAGATAACAATGGTAAGATTTTTAATTGTGAAATAAAACTATACTCATAAAATAAAACTGAAGTGTTTAAAAGTTGCAAGCAGTGCAGAAGAGACAAAAAGTGTGCATTCATTACTTGACCTGCGTCCACGCACCAAATACGAAAAACGTGCGTCTTGTGGAGAAGAAGCGGTGCGTCCATTTTCAAGACAAGTGAAACATTTCGTGTTGCCATGGAAACCACACAGACTCCAGTAATAAGATATAGGCGAAGTAATATTTTCAGTGATGAGCATGATGAACATACTTTTCATTTGAGCCGTGCTGTCATTCTCATTTGAGCCCATTCTACGTGTTGCGGCGATTTTCAAGGCAAGACTTTCCGTTTTTCCGCAATTCCTGTTTGACGTTGGAATTTTCACTCCACATGCATAAATTCGGGTAAAGTAGTAGGAAAACTAGTTGTGCTTTGAAAAATGTGAATACAAAAGCAAAGTAGCTTCAACTTTTTAAACGGTGACACTTAACGAGGCAGGAGTGCCAGCTCTCTCCCCATAGACTCCCATTATATCTGGAACCCAGAATCTGGGGGGAGGAGAAACAAAGCCCAAAGCCTTACCTTTCTCATGATACATTTTATTTTCTGCTCGGACTTACTGTCATCGAGGAAAAAGCATTTGTTTGACCACTACTTTCAGGAGATTCTTTCCCAAGCACCAAGGTCACTCTTCCAGCTTGCCCACGCAGTTTCCACAGAAACTGCATTTTTCTAGTTTCTTTATTATAGAAATTAAAGCTCCATAGCTCTTCTCTCCTTACAGGTGAGAAATCAGCTGTTTGCCCGGTGTTTGTCAGGTAGTCTGTAGACAATTGACGGCCCAAGACGTTGACCGGGCCGTACCGGCTTCATTTCCTGACCTCTCCAGCTGATCCAGCTCTTCACTCGTCACTGTCGCGTATCTCTCCTTTTTCTCATCTGGCTTGTCTTCCTCGTTCAGCCGTTTATCCAAACTTAGGTCGCCAAATAAATCAAAATTAACAACAAAACGGTCCATCCTGCAGGCTAACAAAGTTGACAGCGGCTTTTGATGCGGGTTTCAGTGAAACGTTTCGTGTTGCCATGGAAACCACACAGACTCGGGCAATAAGGTATAGGCGGAGTAATATTTTCAGTGATGAGGTTTTTTTTTTTTTTTTTTTATTTGAGGTGGTTAGACGTGCTGTCATGCTCATTTGAGTCCATTCTAAATGTCTCATTGACCAATCACATTGCTCGGTCGTTGTGCTGTATGATAGATATTTCGGTAACACGTTCTATGAAGGTCTATTGTATAATGCATTATGAGCGCATTCATAAGGCATTATAATGCATTTATAATGCGTTATAAAACATGTTATAAATGTTCATAATCGTGTATGACAACTTATAACAAGGTTTATAAATGATTATAAGTGGTGGATATAATGTGTTATAAGCTCATCATTCATAATGCTTCATACCTTCATGGCAAAGTGACAACAGTGTTTTATGGAAGAATCTGAAGTCCTGGGTGGTATACCATGTTATAACTACCAGTTATAAAAAAAAAATAATATGAACTGCTGTAACACATCATAAGAAATAATAAATGCTCAAATTCTGAAATGGAATAATACCTTATAAACATCAATAATGTGTTAGAGGATGACTTTGTGAGCTTAAAGTAAAGTGTCAGCACTTCTGGAATAATGTCTAATAAACATCAATAATGTGCTATAGCATGACTTTGTGAGCTCTAAGTAAAGTGACAGCATTGTGTAAGGTTATTAGCAATTATATGATAGGCCTACTATAATACAATTATGAGGTCTTATGAACAGTATTTGATTACTGTAAGTAAAATGTCGGTCAAAAAAAGAGGATCAACTCAAAGTATGTCAACTCTTTATTTTCACAAATCAAATCAAACCAAGGAAGTTTTCTTCGATTGCGAGTGTTGTCCTCCTGTCGTAGAAGTTTACGAACTTCATTACTTATCTGATTGGCCATGATATCAATCAAAAGTAATCAAAATGTGAGAGGTCGTTTGCCCAACATGGACTGGGGCGCCGAGGTGCGCGGGAGATATTTACCCAAGAAGGCCTTGCGGTACGAGGACCGAGGAAGCCCGAACTTATGCTGCATTCAAGAGAATCGGAACGCGGGGTGGGGAGACAGGAGACTTTATGAGTTATAAATGAGGACGGGTATCCAATGGCGTCGCCTGGCCTGGCTTCAGCCCTCTTCTTAGATTAAGCAGGTTATTTACCCATTTATTATTCCCACTATTCAGCTCTATGATTATTTACAGCCTAAACTTAAGTGATCTCGGAAAATCCGGAATCTCTGAACTCAGCCTTCCAGTTTACCTTGAACGCAGCATCAAGAGGCCATTGGAGACCCATTTCGCTCACCCTGTTTCTTCACTCCACCTGCAAGCCGTCGACCAACGCCCAACTACTACCAAAGTCTCAGGTAATATTTTTTTGATACAGATTGTGAAACCAGTAAATTATAACGCTATTGTTTTGTGTTTTGGGTTAATGTTTTACTAGTCTTTGTTAACGTTAACGTTAGCAATTTAGGCGAAGCTTTTTGTGATCCTCTTAACAGTTAATAGGGCCTCGACTTTTTAAGGTCTTCTGAAAAACAATCATGACAAAAATCGGAAGCAATTTGATTTGTTCAGTGTGATCAGATTCTATATGAAATATTAATTCCCTTTTTAATAGCAGAGAATGATTTCATTTTCTTTTTATGGTAAAGAAAAAAAAATTGGCTATATATATTCCCTAAAATGTAGCCATTTAATATCTTGACGAAATTTACCCAGTTGATTAATTTTATTAGGATAACCTTTCTTATTGAAAGTTTTCTTAATTTTTATGGTTAAATATGGCAATAAGGCATTGCTTTATTTGCATTGTAAATCATGAGAAAACATGTTGAGTGTTAGTAGGTGGGACAAAATTTGGCAGATGTGCCCGTCTTCCAAATCTCTAACGTTATGCAGGAAAAGTCTTAGAGAGGTAATGTTAGTGTAAGCCTGAACCTCTAAAACTCAGGTTATTTCAAACTAATGTCAGCCAAATCCAAATGCTGCTGACGTTAGGTTTACTCTGCTCTCTCAATAGCCAACATGCCTAACACACCATCCAAGCACAGTGATGCCTCCTCCCCTGGCGGAGATGATGCGAAAGTTGGTATGTAGTACCATTGAATTGAGTTTGCTTCTGTTACTTGTAATTGTCCAGATTGCATTGCTCAACCTAGACTTAATTGATAGTCTTTGAGCTGTTTGCATTTTCCAGTGTTTTTCTTCTCTCCTTTCTCAGTTATTAAATACTTAAATACTATCTTGTGTGCAGCACCTAATGTCATCCAGGAATTGGCAATGACCAAATTACAGCTGGAGGCAGAGAAGGAGCGAGCAAAACTGAGGGAAGAGACCATATCCTCCCTAAAAAGCGACAAGGATTACCTACAGCAACTGATGCAAGAATTCATGCAGAAAAGATTGGTGGAGCCTTCCTCATCCGGGGCTTCATCCAGTTCAGGTGATCAATTATATCTCTAGTCCACAGCCAGCTGTACAGGCTGTGTCCCCTCTTCACTCTACTTCTGTCTGTTTGCTGCTCTTTTATTCTCAGTGTCCTACCCATCATTATCTACCTAAAGCATTCCACCTAACATAAGTTGAATAGAGTGCAGAGCTGTTGTAAATATGGCAGAGTGCAGAGCTGTTGTAAATATGGGTCTTTAAGAATTTACACATTATTTATAGTGGACATTAAATTTTTCTGGCAAGTAGACCCTAACATAGGACAAGTAGAACATAATGGGCAGGCGCCCACTGAATATGTAGAGTAAATTACATTTCTGGTGTAGTTGAAATGATCATACTTAACCACATTCTACAGTGGTACAGCCATCCAGTGGCGGTAAACAGTAAACAGCCACTACAGTATGGCTCCTACAATGCGACTTTTAATATTGTGTGCACCTTTCTTATATATTGCAGGAGAGTCATCGAAAATGTCTGCTCGGTTCAAAAGGGTCTACGTATCGGATGAGGACTCTGATTCTGCAAGTCCTGCCATACCAGTTGATTCGCCACTGTCAGACTCATCAACTGACTCCCTGCTAGTGATGGGAAATCCGGCTCTTTTTAGAGAACCGGCTCTTTTGGCTCGGCTCACTAAAAAGAGCCGGCTCTTTCGGCTCCCAAGCGGCTCTTCAGATTTTTTGTTGCTTAAATTAATTTATTACCAACAATAATGTAAAATTATGCGCAAAATGAATTACTAATGTAAAAAAAACATGCGTTGTGTTTTTTTTATTATTATTTATATATGATTATTATATAAATATGCCTTTATTTATTCACTCTACATAGTGCTACAAAACATATATTATAAAATACAAAAACAAACTTAACTATTTACAGTTGAATTGAATTGCTGTACACACTGCAGCAGCAGCAGCAGCAGCAGTAGACACACTTCACCTTCATTAATATCAGGTTCAACTGCTTGTGTTTTTTCTTCCCATTGCACTGATGGATGGACAGTTGTAATGTGCCTGTGCAGGTTGTTAGTGGAGCCGGCTCGATAAGAGATGTTTTTCTTGCAGATTCTACACTCTGCCTTTGTATTGTCAATAAAACTGAACTGGGTCTAGATTTTACTCCTTTTCCTGCTGTCACTCATTTTCTTAACTCCACCTTTCCAGCGCGTTCATGTTGTCTCTCCTGGCCCCTCGCTCTCTTTCTCTCTCGTCTCCCTCCCTCCTGTTCTCCTGTTCTCCTGTTCATGTGTGTGTGTGTAACTGCCGGTCCGGGGTGAAGCGCTCAGCGCAGACAGACGGCACCCCACATCTTGACCAATCACGTGCGGCTTTCGCAAAAAAAAAATAACCAATCGGCTCCCAAAAAAAAAAAAAAAACGGCTCCCAATCAGGAGCCGGCTCCCGTCGTTCACTTCAAAGAGCCGGCTCTTAGAGCCGGTTCGTTCGTGACCGACCCATCACTACTCCCTGCCTACGTTGATAAATGTCGGGCAGCGATTACCGCAGAAATAAAAACCCGTATTACACAAATGAAAGAAAGTGGGGAATTACTTCCCATCGCTCATTAAGTGGTAAAGTTAATTAAATGCCAGCCTGTTCCACTTAGTTGTTGGTAGCCTGTTGTTGGTTGCCCTTAAGTGACTTACATATTTGATCAGTCACACAAGAATTGCGTTACATGTAGCAGTATTTGAAGCTGGGCTTTCCCAGGTTACTTCAGTTTCCTAGCTGTTAATATTAACAGTATTTATTTTTTAGTTTTTGACTTCTACAGGGATGTAAATAGGTTTAAAGATCCCCTCAGGTCAAAAAGTGTTTTTCTTTTCCGTGGTTTGATTGATTTGTGAAAATAAAGAGTTGACATACTTTGAGTTGATCCTCTTTTTTTGACCGACACTTTACTTACAGTAATCAAATACTGTTCATAAGACCTCATAATTGTATTATAGTATCATATAATTGCTAATAACCTTACACAATGCTGTCACTTTACTTAGAGCTCACAAAGTCATCCTATAGCACATTATTGATGTTTATTAGACATTATTCCAGAAGTGCTGACACTTTACTTTAAGCTCACAAAGTCATCCTCTAACACATTATTGATGTTTATAAGGTATTATTCTATTTCACAATTTGAGCATTTATTATTTCTTATGATGTGTTACAGCAGTTCATGTTTTTTTTTATAACTGGTAGTTATAACATGGTATACCACCCAGGACTTCAGATTCTTCCATAAAACACTGTTGTCACTTTGCCATGAAGGTATGAAGCATTATGAATGATGAGCTTATAACACATTATATCCACCACTTATAATCATTTATAAACCTTGTTATAAGTTGTCATACACGATTACGAACATTTATAACATGTTTTATAACGCATTATAAATGCATCATAATGCCTTATGAATGCGCTCATAATGCATTATACAATAGACCTTCATAGAAAGTGTTACCGATTTTTCATACGCAGGCGCTATGCAATTTGAGTCCTGCTGCGTTAACTGACCCTTGGCCATGCCAAGAACCCCACCGCACATTTCTATCTATCTATCTATCTATCTATCTATCTATCTATCTATCTATCTATCTATCTATCTATCTATCTATCTTTCTTTCTTTCTTTACAGACAGACAGACAGACAGACACATAGATAGATAGATAGATAGATAGATAGATAGATAGATAGATAGATAGATAGATTTAAAAATTTTAAAACGTTTTCGCCGGCACGGGGACTGCCGGGGGCGAGTAGTAGCACAGGGATGCATGCGGGAGCTGCTGAATTTTCCCATGAGCCCGATGAGGACGTGAACGCAGCACCAGTGAAAGTGAAACTTTGGTTGAATGTTTGGACGAGCCGCGACCAGGAGGCTCATCATCATCATTAATGTTGGACTTGTGTCTCAGTGTCCTGATCTAGAAGAGCTGCACACGTTCGGACGTCAGGAGAGGATTTCTGTTTCATCTTTGACTTCAAGTCCAAGAAGAAAGAAAGAAACAAAGAAAGAAAGGGAGGAAGAAAGAAACTTCCACTTATGCTGTGAGTCGCTACTTTTGTCTGTCGCCATTTTTTCGCTGTTGAGTTCATCTCTTAGCAGTAAATTTAAAAAGTAAAGCAGTGATCATTTTCTTTGTGGGGATGTAAAAAAAAATCTCATCAGGCGGTAAAAACTAATGTGAGCCAGTTCTATACGTCAGACAGCACGTTTTTAAAGCCGTTTAATTCCCTTTATTCCACAGGAAATACAGACTGATCTGTATGTATGAAACCCGCCACTGGAAATGGACAAATGAATAAATTAATCAATAAAAAAATGCAAATCTATTAATAGTTTTTAAACTGGGCTGTGTTCCCAGGGCCCTGAACAGGCCTGTGGCTTTTTTTTCAGCCTGAACAGACAGCAAAGTGTTTCCTGTTTGTCAGGGTGAGAACAGGCCTCTGGTCCCTCAACACAGAAAAGAGAATAAGGGCCAAACCTGTGGCTCCTTAACAAGAAAGCATCATCTGCTTTGAAGAGTTGATGGAAAGGAGTTTGTGTTTTTGTGCTGAGGCTCTGTTCTCTGAAAACAACAACAAGAAAAAGACATGAAGGGAACACGGTGCGCCACCAAAACTACAGAAAGAAAGATTTGCAGGTTTCATGACGTCACCAGGATTTGCTGGTGAGCGCAGCGTCTGGAACGCAGCCTCTGGATTGGACAGAAACAGGGAAACATGTCCATGAGCTTTGCTGCATTCACACTCTTTCATTTGTGCTTTCCTAAAGTGAATTTGTGCTTCACAAATTATTTGTGAATCTGCATTTATTTGTGCAGATCATCAGCGGCTCCCGGCTCCTTTACAAAGACCAAACGCTGCATGCATGAAACTGGTCGCCATGACAAATTCAAATTAAAATGTCAAATTTCACTGTAAGATTCGGGCCTCAGTGTGTGTGTGTTTCAGTGTGTTTAGTATTAACCCTCTATCACCTGCGTAAGTTCATTATATTACTTTCTGAGACATGGGGGAAAAAATAATACAGCAAATAATTAGCAAGACATTAATAACAAAAAATTACATGAGATCCATATAAAGAATGACCAAAAAATAATAATAATAAATTAAAAGTACATACATTTGCAAAATAACAGTATTTGAAATGAAGAAGCAAAAAACAACAAAAACCTTATTATAAATATACACTAAATATAAAATAGCAACAAAATAACTGACACTTCCACAAAAATATGTTGAAACACACATTATTTATGTGCAGCTGCACTGACCCCATTTAATACAGTTAATGCCTGTTGTCCATTAGGAAACTAGAACATTAACCCATATATCATCCCTTTGGTGTGTGTGTGTGTGTGTGTGTGTGTGTGTGTGTTTGCACCTCTTAGACTGACTTAAATCAGAAGATGAGTGACTGTGTGGAGGAAGAGGAGGGCAGAGCAGAGTCTGCAGTGTCCAGCTGTCTGTCCATGAAGAGTGACCGGTCTAAAGGAGATCCTCCACTCTTCAGTGCTGAACCTGGACCTTCAGACACAAAGTAAGACAGCTGTTAGAGTGCAGTGTGTGCTCACTGTTTTCTTGTGAAATCTGTTTGTTGCTCATGGAGAAAGTAGACGTGACACCAAAACTGATGCTTCAGGTCATGAGCCACATCCGCTCTTTTAGCTGGACCCCCCTTCACAAAAAAAGGCTGCGACCAAGTCATGAGCTGCTGTGAGCGACTGGGAAAGCTGGGAGCACCAGTGCTGCCAGTGGAAAAGTTAAGGGGCTTTCACATAGGACGCGGTTTGGGCGGCGCGCAGCGCTGGGTACAGCGCTGGGTGCCGCGCAGACTGGCGCAGAGTGGGCGCTGAGCACGGCGCTGAGTAGGGCGCACGCATGCGCGTTGTGCTCGTATTTGGCGATGGTTGCTATGCGACCGATACAGACGCTGAGAAGTAGTTTTCCGTTCCGGCACACTTTTTTCTGGCGGACAGCACAGCAGCTTCGGATACACCATGTACCTGTCACCAAGTCAAAGATCAGCTCTGGCAGCAGTTCTTCTGAGGAGGACGAGGTGGAGGAGGAGACGAGCAGCAGCAAGAACAGTTACCTGTTGTGTGTGTGACTTCACATGGGATTTTATAATAAATATATGACTATACTGCATTGTCTTTTCAAGAGTAGTGCATATCGCATGATGTCAATCATCTAGATTTCTAAATACATACACCTCCTGTCCGTTTAGAAAATAATTTGCTTCAGTTTACAACAGTATTGGTGTTTAATTGCAGAAAAAAGAAAAAAAAATCGGCTATTGTGGAAAGGAAAAACATCATATCACTGACAATTTTTAAACACACCTGGTACTCCTAAACTGTGGGATATTTCTCTCCATGCCTAGGCTTTTTTTTTTTTTTTTTTTTTTGACAATATCACGGTATGCCTGCAGTCTATTGACCCACAGCTCTGGACGCAGAGAGACAGCCACGATTCCACTATTCTCTCCTATTGGGTGCGCCGAGGTGACGTCACAGGGCGCAGCGCCCAAGTTGAAATTTTCCAACTTGGGCGCAGCGCCCTGACCCGCGGTACCGCGCTGTCCAGCAGCAGCGCTCTGCTCTGCGCTGCGCCCTCCTCGGCTCAGAGCAGAGCGCTGTGGCGCCCAGCGACCACATACACAATGAATGGCTACGCCGCCAAGGTCGGCGCTGAGCGCCCGCTATGTGAAAGCCCCTTTAGTCTGGAGCCCTGATTTACAAGAACTAATAACATGTTTCAAACATTTGTGTTTCCAGAGGTTCCTGCCACAGAGCAGAGTCTGCAGTGTCCAGCTGTCTGTCCATGAAGAGCGACTGGTCTAAACATCATCCTCTAAACTTCAGTGCTGAACCTGGACCTTCAGACACAAAGTAAGACAGCTGTTAAGGCCAGTTTATGTTTCTGCGGACACTCGACACAACATGCATCCAGTTGCCACGCAGGGCGTGTGTGACCCACATACTTCTGCAAAACACGCTGAGCAATTCTCCGCCAAAATGGTATTTGACATGTTTTTTTTCTTTCTGCAGACCTACGTACACCCTGTGACGTACGGTCGCTCGTCTACCTGTTGTGGTGCCGGCAGCGCTATTTTAAAAGGAGCAGCAGTAGATCCAGATCCAGCATGATCCAAACTTTCCAAACAATTTGAAATGAACTGATGAGAAGATGTGATCACAACAGCAGTCCTTTTAAAAATGACGCTGCCGGCACAACAACTGGACGTGACGCCGGAGGGGCGAAATGACAGACATGATGTAGTTTGGCGGACCAATCATAGCTCTTGTTGTCAGTGGGGGGCCTGCGTTGGGGGCTACGGGCGGTCTGCGTAGTTACTATTTTTCGGAGGTGCGCGGCAAGGCTCTGCGGCAGTCACACAACCTCCGTCAGCTCCGCACAACCCCCATACGCTCCGCAAACGCAGAAGCATAAATCGGCCTTTAGAGTGCAGTGTGTGTTCACTGTTTTCTTGTGAAATCTGTTTGTGGCTCATGGAGAAAGTAGACGTGACCCCAAAACTGATGCTTCAGGTCATGAGCCACATCTGCTCTTTTAGCTGGACCTTCAGACACAAAGTAAGACAGCTGTCAGACTGTGAGCCTGATGGAATATGATGACATGAGATTATCTAGCAGAGCAAGTAGTGAGGAGATCAAGAAAAGAGACTGCAAAGAGAGAAATGACTGCTCCCTGCTCTGCAATCCAGCTGTTCAACCAAAACACATCTGGGTCTGTGCTGTTTTCCACAAATTATGATGCTGTTTGATGTTTTGCACCAAAACACCTGAGAACATTTCCACTTGCACCTGCACTCACAAGTTCTGTGTCTCAAGTTTAGATTCACATTGACTGACAGATCTAATCTCTTTTAAAAATAAAGAAAAAAAAAAGAAAAAAGGGGATAGAGCGCTACTGGAATCCCGTTCACTGGTGCTCATGGAGTATGTGGGGAAAGTTATGAAAAGAGGAAAAAGGAGTACAATCCAGGCACTCAGGCATCAACTTGATGCCATACACCTTGAGAAAGGCCGCATGGCCGAAACATGTCGGTGGTTTTAATGTTTAAGCCCTATTAATTAAAGGTCTTTTAAACCTATTAATTCACTTGAGTGCCTGGATTGTACTCCTTTTTCCTCTTTTAAAAATACTTAATTATTCAAAAGTACGTTTTCATTTCAACATCAAGGTTCAAGGTAAAAAACACAAAGTTCAACACATTGCTGTATTATTTTCACAATGCATTTACAGAACCTGAGAACTCTCTGAAAAAAAATATTGTTTCTAACTTTGGCTAAATTTTAGCTTTTTTCACCTCTGACCTCCAGATGTGTGAATGAAATTGGGTTCTGTGGGCAGCCACGGCTCTCCCCTATGCAGACACGCCCACCTTCTGCTAATCCCATGCAGTTTGGGCCCCAAAGCCTGCAGTCCACATGTGTTCTTGTGGCCTGTTGTAAAATGGTGTGTTTGTGCAGACTGGGGCCTAAACAGTCTTGGAGCTGCATCAGTTGGCTTTGACTGGAAAGCTGAGACTCTTGTGGATTCAATGAGCCACATTTGATTCCTGTGTGATGATGTTGGCCCCCATAGCAGCCATTTCACTGCAGGCAGAGACTTTTGTCAAACTGGACGTCGCTGGAGAAAATGACCTCTAGTGACCTCTAGGAGAATCACAGCCTCATCAAACTTTACAAACACAAACTAGAGAGCGAGGCCGTTCAGAGGAGCTCTGCTTCTCCAGCTGGACTGACAGGAAGGGCCAGTTTCTGACACATTTCCACAACGAGGATAAGAGGATACTTCAGAATCGCAATATGTATCGATCGGCTCCCAGGTGTCATGATAGTATCGATCAGGAGATAAGCATATTGTCCCAGCCTGAGGGCCCTATCTTGTGCCACCCGCTATCCGCTGCCACTACCCGCTACCCGCAAATTGCGGATTTAGGAACTTCCGCTATCCCTAAACGGTATCTTGCGCCACCCGCTACCCGCTATCCGTTATGCCGACTCCGTCATTTGCACCTGGAGGTGTGTCCGTGGGCGTGTTTCATGCGCTATCCCTAAAGTTGCTATCTTGCGCACACACTTTAGGGATAGCGGATAGCGGGTGCTCAGGACCACTCGCTATCCGCTGTTCCGCTGGGCTGTTACTAGAGCGCGCCCAGGCGGCTTCGATGTGCGCCCCGACGGAGCCTCACCACGCACACGGTCGGACTGATACCGGGACGCCGCCGGAATGGACTGAGTATATTACTCATATAGACTGTTTAGAGGAAAGACTGTTTTAATTGGACACTTACGCCAGCACGTTTTATTGTTTTATCATAAGCCAGCAGCTGTGCTATATTTTTATTTTTAATATTTTATTTGCCCAGTCTACATTGTCAATAAATTAGTTTACACATAGTTCCACCTCTGCCTCTTGTGTGTGTGTGGTGTGACCCGGGGATTTTACTCAATCAGTACAACCTTGTGACACGTCCACTTGGACACATGTGGCTCCACCTCCCGAATTAACTCGCCTATAATATAATATATAATATGTATATAAAGCCAACTTGCTTTAGCCTCAGTAGAAGCCCTGAGAAAATCTACCTCCCTCTCTCCATCGCGGGTTTAGGATTTAGGATTTAGGATAGCGCATCCTGCCCTTAAAGGCAATGGCACCTGGCACACTGATTGGTTTAACTGGCGTAACGCCCAAAACACGCCTATGCATAATATAGCGGGTAGCGCAGGTGTTTTGCGGATAGCGGGAGGTGCACAAGATAGCAACTTTTACGGGGGAACGCCTCTTCCTAAATCCTAAATCCGCAAATAACGGGTTTAGGGAGTCTGCCGCAAGATAGGGCCCTGAGTGTTGTAATACCTGACTTCTGGTCCTGGAAGCAGACAGGAGCACTGAATCCAGCATGAAAACCCACTTAGATGTGGAGGGGATTCAGACATTTGTTATGGGGTCTAAGGCTGAACGATTTTAGGAAAAGATCTAATTGCGAATTTTCTGGCAGATATTGCGATTTCGATTTTATTTGCGATATTTGTTCAAATCAAGCTTCAGTGCAATATTCACCATGTACAATAACAAATCTTAAACATGACAGAAAATAAATTACATTATACCATCAAAAAATTAAATGCTATTCACTCTAAGGAAGGAAGGAATTCATCTGCAAGGATGAATAATAAAAAGGTAAGAATTGCTTCCAACATGAATTTATTGCCAAGAAACATGCATTGTTTGAAGTCCTTGACTAACAGCATTTATTACAACTGAAGAACTAAAAGAGCCACATTTGACTGTCTTACTTTAAGTAGTACAAAAAATCCTTAATTATGTATAGTTAAAAAATGTAATAAAATACAAAACAATTTAAAAAACGATGTTAAATAAGTAATAACACTCCACATTTTTCAGCTCTGTTTCAACTTTTTCCTCACACTCGGCATACAGATGTGGGATGGCAGCCTGGCTGGAGGAGGTGCGGGAGGGAATCATATCTTCTGTCCAGCGTGCAGAGGAGGTTTTGAAATCCGTCTCTGCTGACCGTGTTAACAGACACCATGTATTTAGCCATGTAGTGTGTTACGGCAGTCGTTACCTCCCGGTGTGCGGCTGCTCTTTTCATACGGAGTTACAGAGTAAATGGAGCTATAATTGTACTGTGTTTGCTGCAGTGGGCTTGAGCATCACTTTAACTTGACTTTTCACTGGACTTTTTGGTCACGCACTCGTCATGTAAATGCTGTGGTCATTTTTCAAGTGCCGGTCTAAGTTGGTTGTGTTGTCGCTGGATGTTCGACAGGCTTTGCACAGTACCTGTTTCTGGTGCACGTCTGCAGTCCCAAACATGAAATACTCCCATATGACCGATGTGCTGCTTTTTTGGGATTAAATCCCCTAACTCCACTTCTGGTTCAGCTGAAGCCATTTCAAAACACGTTATTTAGGGACACCATCTTATTGTTACTGAGGGCTCTATTTTCCCGGCGCAGCGCAGGGTGGCGCAGTGAGGCGCACCCCGCACAAAGCCATTTTCGACCAGCGCAACCCGTGGGGCGCACAGTTTCATATTTTCCCAGACCGAGGTGCGCCGAGATGGGAGTGGCGGCGCAGCAGGGGGAGGTGTCAACAGATTCAGCTTGGCGCAGTGACATTTTCGTGCCAAAAGGCTTCGCCGAGGTGCACCAAAAGCTCGCCTCCTGAAACCACGTCTACTTTCTGTGCAAGGCGCAGCGGGGCCGGCGCAGTGGAATTTTGGCTGTCAGGCGGGCAGTGCGCACACGTCACCAAAACCTCACAGATTAACAATGCAATAAATACCCACAAAAAACACTATTCAATGCTACTATCTCAATCAGCACATAAATGTATCTCCATATTGACTGTCCCGTCACAACTGATGTCAGATCAAAGGAGATTGGCACCGTTTGGCAGCGTAATGGAAACCCAACCTGATAACCTGTCAGTCAAACACTGTATCCAGTACCGTGATGTCTTTTTTCCAGTCATGATGTCTGGTGCTGCTCGTGTTAACTACACAGTTCTTCTTCCATATATATAAATATTCCACTCTGGGTTTTCATTATCCAGTAATCACCGGACTATGACTGGTAAAATCTGCCAAAGTCCGGAAATTTTTAAATGTCCGGTGAAAATATTCACAATTTGAATTTTATTAAAACAGTCAATTTCCACGTAATTTTATTTATAATTAAAAAAAAAAATAGACTGCGTGATCCCTGTCTCCGGTGCAGGGATGGTTTTTGCTATGGGCAGTGTGGGCAACCGCCCAGGGCGCCAATCTACTTGGGGGCACACGAGAAAAAAAAAATCGCCAGTTTTCTCGACTACTGTATTGACCCGCACATGCCATCAGTACCATCAGTCGGCATCAGGCGGGCCGGCCGCGGCACCGGCCGGTACCGCGCCCACCCGGTCTGGTCTGCCGGATCTGACAGGTGAGCGGCTTAATGCCACCCAATGCCGGCTCGCCTGATGCTGACTGATGCTGCCCCGGTTGGAGTAGTAACATGAAAGGGCGCAAGCCAGTAATTTCGCCTAGAGCGGCAACATAGGCAGAACCGCCACTGCTCCGGTGTACCAGAGGGAGAGAGAGAGGGTTTTTTTTTTCTGCAGAACCGCATCAAAACAGCGCAGTGAAGTCGCCTAGGGGAGAACAAGGTCACAAGACTGATGCGCATTGCAAGTTGCGGAGAGACACTTGAGACTTTCTATTTTAATTCAGCTGCTGAATTAAGTTTTTATTGCATCTAATTGATTTCAAGTTGGCAGCACGCCGCGTTATTAAAATGATATGAGCCCGTTTTTTTGTTTGCAAATTGTAGTTGCAATTGTTTGCAATTGTATGCAATGTTCATGTTAAAAGAGCACAGGGTTGTGCAATATTTATTTATTTATTTTAGAAGTTACGCACGTGAGTCAATTGACGGCACTCATTTTATTTGATACAGCTTTTCAATAAAAAGATTACGCTATAAATTGACATGCCTTGATATCATTCTTATATAGCCTGCATATAATTTTAAGCTCAATAAATTCATATAATATTTGACCGGAATTTCAAACATTTGTCCGCTAAATTGAAAACCTGCCGGTCACGTTGCCCGGTGCCAATTTTTTGTCTAGGGGAAACCCTGATTCCACACAAATTGAAAATGTAAAATGCATCGGTTCTTTGCCAGATACTGGGCGTTTAGAACAGCGAATGTAAAAGCTTTCATGAACCGGATTTTGTTTTAATCTCTAGTGTGTTGCTGCATCAGTAAGTGATGAAGTCGAAAGTTGCAAAACAAACATGTAGGCTATTTATATGAATATGGCCAGGATTATCCTTTGAGGTAAAAACATTCATTAAAAATGGGGGCTTCACAGTAAAATTTATATTTGCTCGTAAAAATCAATAACTTTAACAGACGGTGACAGAGCTGGAAAAAGAGAGATGCGAGGCAGGCAGGTAATGGAAAGATAGGGGACTCAGGAAGACGAATTTAAGGATAGATGCATGGATGGATGGATGGATGGATGGATGGATGGGTGGGTGGTTAGATGCATGGCAGGTAGCTCCAGCAACATGTCCCGAGTGTGTGTTGCGGCGGCTCTCTCCCTCCATGTCCATCCATCCATCCATCTTCTACCGCTTATCCGGGACCGGGTCGCGGGGGCAGCAGTCTAAGCAGGGACGCCCAGACTTCCCTCTCCCCAGACACTTCCGCCAGCTCCTCGGGGGGAACCCCAAGGCGTTCCCAGGCCAGCCGAGAGACATAGTCCCTCCAGCGTGTCCTGGGTCTTCCCCGGGGCCTCCTCCCGGTGGGGCATGCCCGGAACACCTCCCCAGGGAGGCGTCCAGGGGGCATCCGAAACAGATGCCCGAGCCACCTCAACTGGTTCCTCTCGATGCGGAGGAGCAGCGGCTCTACTCCGAGCTCCTCCCGAGTGACTGAGCTCCTCACCCTATCTCTAAGGGAGCGCCCGGCCACCCTGCGAAGGAAACTCATTTCAGCCGCTTGTATCCGCGATCTTGTCCTTTCGGTCATTACCCAAAGCTCATGACCATAGGTGAGGGTAGGAACGTAGATTGACTGGTAAATTGAGAGCTTCGCCTTTCGGCTCAGCTCCTTCTTCACCACGACGGACCGGTACACCGACCGCATCACTGCAGAGGCTGCACCGATCCGCCTGTCAATCTCACGCTCCATCCTTCCCTCACTCGTGAACAAGACCCCGAGATACTTGAACTCCTCCACTTGAGGCAGGACTTCTCCACCAACCTGGAGAGGGCATGCCACCTTTTTCCCTCCATGTCAATTGAGTAAACTTTCATTACGCCTTCGCGCAGCGCATTTTAAAGGCGAGGACAGGGGCTCATTTGATTGGTTAAAAGTGAATCGGTTGTGTCAAACCCACTCCACGCCTTCTCTCCTGCGCCGGTAGGAGGAGCGGCGCAGTAGTTGCGCCAAGGCTCATGTGCCAAAATTGCAAAATCCACTGGTCACACCCAGTTGGTGCAGCGCAGCTGCGCTGCGCCTCCACCTCGCCTGGTCTGCGAAAATAGAGCCCTGAATGTGTATGCCGTCGCCTGGACAATGGCAGCTTCTGATTGGTTAGCATGACCTGTCCACGTGTAGCATGGACAGGTCACTTCTTGACAGGGCATGACGGCGGGATGGTAAGGAGACGGCATGTATGTGTAAAATAGTTGACACAGGTCAGTCAGGAGTGCTGAAAAAAAAATGATTGCGATTTCGATCAGAAAACAATAAATCGTTCAGCCCTAATAGGGTCTTCACTGAAGTTGTACCAATGGTGACTAATCTCAGGGCTAAGTCAAGGGGGTGTCGTCCTCTTTTGCTTGTTGAAAACTTGTTGCAGCGAGTTTCCTCCTCATGCTGTATTGTGGAGATTTTTTGCTTTTGTTGTTGGTCAACTTTTCTTTTATGGATTGACAATAAAAAATCAAAAAAACATGAGCTGTCAAGCTCTTGGATTGCTGTATTTGTCATAATCTGCTGCAAAAACTCAAAGTGGATGTCATGCTGCTTACATGGGCATTTCTTCTTCTAAATACTATCTTAATTGCATTAATATTAGACTATTGCAATCCATGTAAATGTAGTCACAGAAAGTGACATGAGTCCGCTTATGAGATTTTATAAAAGATTTTAAGATTTCAGTTAAAATGTAATGTTGTCTAAACATAAACAAACTGCTTTCATCTCCACAGGAACAGGAAGAGGAGTCGAGGTGATGTGAAGGAGCAGCTGTCCTGCTGTGCTTTGTGTCAGGAGCTCCTGAGGGATCCAGTCTCCACCAGCTGTGGACACTGGTTCTGCAGATGGTGCATCACCTCATACTGGGACCAGTCTGATCCATCAGGAGATCCTGCCTGTCCCCAGTGTGGAAAAAGATCCAGAACAAGACCTGGACTGCAGACACCCAGTCAAACCAGCCCAGTGGACGGGGGTCTGCAGGAGGTTTTAGACGAGCATAAGATCAGTCTGAGGAGGAGATGTGAATTTGTGACTGAAGGAACTGCTGCAGCAGGAACTGGAGCCCCCCTCAACAGGATCTACACTGAGCTCTACATCACACAGGGACGGAGGGAAGAGGTTAATACCCAACATGAGGTGTGGCAGCTGGAGACGACATCCAAGATGGAGACCCTCAATGACACTCCAATCAAGTGCCAGGACATCTTTAAACCCTTACCTGGCCAAGACACACACATCAGAGTAGTTGTGACGCAGGGCGTTGCTGGCATTGGAAAAACCTTCTCAGTGCAGAAGTTCACTCTGGACTGGGCAGAGGGCTTGGAAAACCAACATGTCAGTCTTGTGGTTCTGCTTTCGTTCCGGGAGCTGAACTTGATCAAAGATGAGCGCTACAGTCTTCTCCAGCTGCTCCGTGTTTTCCATCCAACATTACAGACGGTCACAGCAGAGCAGCTCGCCGTCTGTAAAGTCGTGTTCATCTTTGACGGCCTGGATGAAAGCAGGTTTTCATTGCATTTCCAGAACAATGAGGTTGTTTCTGATGTCACACAGACATCATCAGTAGATGTGCTGTTGACAAACCTCATCGAGGGGAATCTGCTTCCCTCGGCTCTCCTCTGGATAACTTCCAGACCTGCGGCGGCCAATCAGATCCCTCCTACATGTGTCGACAGGGTAACAGAAGTGCGAGGGTTCACTGACCCCCAGAAGGAGGAGTACTTCAGGAGGAGATCCAGTGATGAGGAGCTGTGCAGCAGAATCATCTCACACATCAAGGCGTCCAGGAGCCTCCACATCATGTGCCACATCCCAGTCTTCTGCTGGATCACTGCTACAGTTCTGGAGGACGTGTTGACTACAGACCAGAGAGGAGAGCTACCCAAGAGCCTGACTGAGATGTACTCACACTTCCTGCTGGTTCAGACACAGAGGAAGAAGCACAAGTACGATGAGAGACATGACAGGAGTCAGCAGGAGCTGATGGAGACTGACAGGGAAGTTCTTCTGAAGCTGGGCAGGCTGGCGTTTGAACATCTGGAGAAAGGCAACCTGATGTTCTACCAAGAAGACCTGGAGGAGTGTGGTCTTGATGTCAGAGAGGCCTCGGTGTACTCAGGAGTGTGCACAGAGATCTTCAAAACCGAGTGTGTGCTCTTTCAGAGAAAAGTCTACTGCTTTGTTCATCTGAGCATTCAGGAGTTTCTGGCTGCAGTCTACATCTTCCACTGCTACACCATCAGGAACACAGAGGTACTGGCCAGAGTCATGAGTAATGATCATGATCTGTTTGGTTACAATGAGCAATCTTTGGTTATCTTCCTGAAGAAAGTCATGTCTCAAGCCCTGCAGAGCAAAAATGGTCACCTGGACCTCTTTGTCCGTTTCCTTCATGGCCTCTCACTGGAGTCCAACCAGAGGCTCTTAGGAGGCCTGCTGGGGTCCAACAAGAGGCTCTTAGGAGGCCTGCTGAGGTCCAACCAGAGGCTCTCAGGAAGCCTGCTGAGGTCCAACCAGAGGCTCTTAAGACGTCTGCTGGATCGGACAGAGAGCAGACTAGAAGACATCCAGAGAGTCATCTGCAACCTGAAGGAGATGAACACCCACAGTGTCTCACCTGACAGAAGCATCAACATCTTCCACTGTTTGATGGAGATGAACAACCTCTCAGTGCATCAGGACATCCAAGAGTTCCTCAAGTCAGAGAACAGATCAGAGAAGAAACTCTCTGTGATCCACTGCTCAGCTCTGGCCTACATGCTGCAGATGTCAGAGGAGGTTCTGGATGAGTTGGACCTGAAGGCGTACAGAACATCAGCAGAGGGACGATGGAGACTGATCCCAGCTGTGAGGAACTGCAGGAAGGCTCGGTTAGTCCTGATGTGAAATCAACATTATACAAACAGTGTAGAGCTGCCTCCATACCTCACACCATCAGAAAAACAATAAAGATATGCAGTTCTTTAATTATTCAGATCAGGGCCGCCCCTGGCCAAATTGGGGCCCTAAGAGGCATTTTTTTTGAAGACACACTGACACACACACACACACACACACACACACACACTTACTTCCCGCTGACCACACAATCCCAGATGTATAATAGGAATAAAATGACGGCATAACGCCGTTCCATTAAACTTGACAAGCTCTATTAGTAAGAACAAAGTACTGTAAGTGGAATAAGCAGCACTGTATGAGTCAACTAAAAAAATAACTTCAAACTAGAATAAATAAATAGATATGAGTCTCAAATAGTCATCAATTTAAAAAAAAAAATATTTTAACAAAAGATGTTTTCCTAAAAAAAAAAAAAAAAAGGAACTTCAACCTGGCAAATATCTGAAAACAGGTCAGTGAACTAAACAAGCATGTGTGTTGCAAATTAAATAAATTCAATTCAAATAGCCTTAAATTGATCTTCTTTACTGATGCATAGATTGATAGGCTATACACTTAAGCTAATATATGACCACCAGCTGGTCAATTTACCACTCCTTTTTCACAGAGGTGAATGCATATGCAGACAAATGCATTAACAAGACATTCAAGAAATAGTAAGAGGGCTGCTGGAAAATGTCACCTCCAGGCCCCATTTTAGACAGAGACTGACAGTAATCTCCCTTCTATCTCATCATGAGGAGCAGCTGAGGTGTTTATGTAGCACCACAAACTTTTACATTTATTTCACCAACATACCCACTTCAAGTGAAGCACAAGCTTCATCTTGTTTTGATTTTTTTTTCCTCTTAGTTGCTCCAGATTCAAAATGCCTCTTAGAAGCCATCTCTCTCCTCACCTGCAGCAGTGTCGGTGCATCTGACTACTGATTGGTCAGATGCAGATTGCTGTCAATCATTGCAGCAATGAGTGCAGTGAGGTGTCAGATTACAGGTCTCTTTTTTTCTCTCCTCCTGGCTTGGGCTGACTTGGTTCTCTAGTCTCACGGGCATTGCACGTGTGCAGCCAGGTGGGTATGTTGGCAAAATGAGGCCCCCCGTAGATCGTGAGGCCCCACGCAGCTGCTTGTTCTGCGTGTAGGGAGGGGCGGCCCTGATTCAGATAAAGGATTGATTCTGTTAGAAAAAATATACTTCAGGCAGTTCAGAGTCAATAAG
Organism: Myripristis murdjan; assembly: GCF_902150065.1. NCBI lineage: Eukaryota > Metazoa > Chordata > Actinopteri > Holocentriformes > Holocentridae > Myripristis > Myripristis murdjan. The sequence continues at coordinate 3,370,335 of NC_043991.1, read as the reverse complement.
TGAGCCTTTTGCACACCTGTAGGTCGGCAGGTGCGTAGGAGAAAACCGGAGACCGGCAATGATCAGAACAAAAAACTCCCGCATACTGCTTGCATCATTTGCAAAGGAGAACTTAAATAACAACGTTTCGGTACGTAGACCTTCATCAGGTTATCTTACCAAACAATGAGAGAGACAATCCTAAATAGGTAGGTAAACCCACACCCACAAATCAGGTTCCACCATAATCAAACATCATCAGAGCTAGATTTAAATTTAAATTAGAATTTAGAATTAGATATCTAAACAGATCAAGACTAAGAATGACCCACAAAGACCAAATGTAACGTTAAAAGCATTGCTACAATAGATCTAATATTGCATAGAAAAACAATTATTTTACAAGCAAACAAACATTGGAAAATCATCAAAAATAACCCATGTGAATTACAACATCACATTAAGCGGTAATTCATCATTTAGCCCTCTAGGGGATAATGTTTGTAACGTGAAGATCCAATAAGCCTCACGTCTTTTTAACAACAAGTCCAAGTCTCCACCTCTCGGTGGTAGACTGACTTTCCAGAGTCCAGAGTAAAATGGAGGCAACATGACGGTGATGTTCATAGCATAGGGCCCTATAATTTCCGTATAATCTCGGAATTGCGGACGGAATCGTGGAATTAGCCAAATAAAATGGAATCTATTTTTAACGCCGAATATCGCGAAATCTGACATAATTTGAATGAAATGCTGTTTTTGTGTGGAATATGAACGTACAGTATGTCTGGGGAAAATCACATAGAGAGAAGCAAATCTGAGTCGCACAACCCTCTAGTGGTTTCACCTGCACCACCAAGAAAAAAACATTACAACAACTGCACCGGCACCTTACGAGTCCAAAAGGCAGAGAAACTTTCCAGCTACAGCAGCGCACTGACATAGATTGTGTAACAAAGCGAAGAGTTGCCACTCTGCTCTATTTTCACTGGCTAACAGCAGCACACTGGCTTAGCTTGTCTATTCAGAGAAGAGGTTTCACTTCGGCTTATTTTTCAATCTATGTTATCACATGCATACTACTGCTCATTCATTGGTAGATGAATTGTTAGGTCTGTTTGATAAGTAATTTACATTTTTAAAACAAATAATAATTTAACTTAACAGACCACTGATGTAAGAGACTGCAGGGTCCTAAACACCGTCATTAGTAAGTTCATGTGAGTAGCCTGTACGTACAATGGTCAACACTCGGTCAACAATCTTTTAAGTTAAATGTGTGCATGCATTGACCCAACATCAACCCTCAGGTGAAATAATTAGATAGATAGATAGATAGATAGATAGATAGATAGATAGATTTTTATTGTCATTGCACAATCATATACGTATAATAATGCAACGAAATTAGGGCTCAGTCCTTTCGGTGCAGGGGAGAATAGAAAGCATCGTGCAACCTGCTAGTTGAATAGCCAAGTCCAGTAATAGATGGCTGCAGCCATGTCTCTGATATCAGAAAAAATGCAACAGTCACGGAAACACTTGTTGGATGTGCAAGCACAGTTCGTCATCCCGTGTTCGCCATGGACCTGGCGCTGGAAAATGCTGGGAGGCGGCGGCCCAAAGGGCTGTCCTTTCAGCCGTGTCAACGCACCGGCCCTGCAACCTCGGCGTCCTCCAGAATGTCCTGGCAGCGACGAAAGTCCGGTGAAATTGGCATCCCGCAGCGCAATCCCAAGCATCCTCCTGATGCATCCTCTTGTCATTTTTGTTCAATCATTAATAACATATCATTTTCACCTTTATTTGCTGTAATAACGTACAGTAATTGTTAAATAAATAAAGAAAGTGTTGTTTATTTGTTACCTCAGTTAATTTAAGGTAATTTCTATTTCACTTGTGTGCATTTTAGTCATTAACATTTTAGTCATTAACATTAAGAACACACTCTTTTTTGGTAGTAAAATAAGAGTAAAAGGTAAAAAACGGAATTCCCAAAAATTAAAATGGAAAAAAACGGAAATTCCAAAAATTAAAACGGAAAAACGGAATTTGGAAAAAAATAAAACGGATTTTATAGGGCCCTAATAGCAGCTCACCCTTACAACACTTCAAAATCAGAGTTTTTGCTGTGTAATTGAACTTGAGAATCAGGTTTCTACTCCTTGGTTTCTTCTGATATTATACATGAAGCACCTTTCAAAAAATTTGTATCCTGTAATACAATTTAATATTACTAAACTGTAACACTATATAAACACAAGAAAATCACAGACTTGACATTTAATCTGAAATTACAGATTTTCTGGCTGTGGACTCTCAGAGACTCACTGGGAAATCGTGGCCTCGGCTCTGAAGTCCAACCCCCATCTGACAGAGCTGGACCTGAGTGAGAACCAGCTGCTGGATTCAGGAGTGAAGCTGCTGTCTGGTGGACTGGAGAGTCCAAACTGCAGACTGAAGACTCTCAGGTCAGACTGCACTTTTTAATGATGTGTGAACATGTAATATTCTGTTAGTTGAACAGGAGTTTTACAGGCTTCCATCTCAAATTGTTGTCAAATCCTTGTGTGTTGAAATGAAAAACTGTGAATTTGAGTGATGATATTGTACATTATTTCAACATGCAGGGGTCCAAATGGCCTCCGTCTGTGGGAATCTGATATTTATTGTGGTAATTAATGAACACAGTCGACTGTCACCGTGTTTTTGACTGAATACCGTGATATCCATATTGTGAGGATATTGTTAGGATGACTGGTTGGTGCTTTCATGAAAGTGTAAATTAGTGCTAAACAGTCATTAGTAATATGGATATGATGAGCGAGCAGGCTGAGGCCAATAACAGAGCAGCGAGGAGCGTCTAATAAGTTGAGAAAACTGCATCCCTTTACTGTAATGCAGCCTTTAAAAGCAGGAGAGGACAACACTGATGCCACAAGATATTACCATATCCCAAATCCACATGATATCTGATCTCATATCACAGTATCCATATTATATCAATATATTGATGGGCCCACTTCTACTGCCATCACCTGGTCAGTCTGTTGAAATGCTCATAACTTTGGCCCTGATTGGTCCAGAGACTGGGTGCTGGTGTCATGTGATGCAGAAGCTCTTGTTCTCCAGTTTTACTCTGAGAAGATGGTAGACTGAAGGCATCTGAGGACTTTTCACTGAGCCATTCATTTGTTATTTATGGACGGACCTATGGCTGTTTTCACATCTACTGTATTTAGCACTGACTTTGAATCATTTTGGATCATTTTGAATCATTTTCTTTTATCATTTCTTGTTTATTTGTGTTTTTATTTTGTTTTTATTTTGTGTTTTTGAAGTATTTTCATTTCAGGTGTTATCTTTATCTTTTCATTTACTCTGATGGTTTTGTAAAGCACTTTGGAACTTTGCTTTAAAGGTGTAATGTAAATATAAATTAGTATTATCATTATTATTATTAATATAATTGTTATAATAACTATTTCATTGGTTTGTCCTGCCTTTTTGAATATTTTGAAAAATCTCTGACTGATAAATATCCAAAACACTGGAAATTATAGCTACATATTTTATTCTTCATTCAGATTGAGGCGCTGCGTGTTGTCAGAGAGCAGCTGTGCTTCTCTGGCCTCGGCTCTGAAGTCCAACCCCCATCTGACAGAGCTGGACCTGAGTGAGAACCTGCTGCAGGATTCAGGAGTGGAGCTGCTGTCTGCTGGACTGGAGAGTCCAAACTGCAGACTGGAGACTCTCAGGTCAGACTGCACTTTTTAATGATGTGTGAACATGTAATATTCTGTACAGGTTTATTTATTTATTTATTTATTTATTTATTTATTTGGCATTTCTGCTTTATTTGATAGTCACAGTAGAGATAGACAGGGAAGAGAGAGGGGATGATATGCAGCAAAGGACCAGAGGTCGGATTCAAACCCCGGTCTCTGCGATCAGGACTGAGCCCTGGTTCCAGTGGCGGCTCTGCCCATGTTGGCGCCCTAGGCCAAATTACTCCCTTGCGCCCTTCCATGTTTCTACTCCTACCAAAACCACTACTGCATGGTGCGAGCTCTTAGCTGGTGAGCCACCGGGGCGCCCGACACACGGGTTTATTGGCATGAGTACTTTACACACAGAGACAATCAGTGGCCGGTCAGAAAGCTCTGAAGTTTAGTTTAAACAGCAAAAACAGCAAGTCACTAACTTGAACCACAGACTGGTACTGATGCTGTGAAGACAGGATCATATTTGGAGGCACACATGCTCAGTGCGCATGAGGGGGATTAATATTAGGCGTGTTTTTATATCCACTAATCTAATCCTAGACACGCGGGTGTGTTAATTATTCATCAGTGCTAATTGTTCATGTGTCTCAGATGTGCACATCACTCTGAGGACTAATTGTCTTCACATTATCACAACAGTTAACAGTTTCCCAGCATCACCTCTAGGTGTCGCCAAAGGATCCATAGCTGTAGAAACGTGCGTACCCCAGCCATGAAGTTGGTGTACGCCACGTTTTTGTGCGTACACACCCTTTAGATGAGGCCCCTGGTGAGCTGTCGGTTCCAGATCTCTGCTGTGATGTGAGGAAGAAAATCAAACACATCAGGGATCATCAACTCCATTTGTCCAAAAGGGTTTTTTTAGGCAGACACTGTGGGGACCAGACTTTCAAATAACAACATTTTCATTTATTTAGGAATAATTAGCCTATTATTGTTTAGTATTTTCACTTTCTTACAACATAAATACCTGTATCAGTGTGAGCAGGCTGCTGGAAAACATGGCAAATCCATAATAATAATTAGATACTGAAGTAGAAAACTTAGAGTTTATTTTTTATTCTTCATTCAGACTGAGTGACTGCAGCTTGACAAGGAGCAGCTGTGCTTCTCTGGCCTCAGCTCTGAAGTCCAACCCCCATCTGACAGAGCTGGACCTGAGTGAGAACGGGCTGCAGGATTCAGGAGTGAAGCTGCTGTCTGCTGGACTGGAGAGTCCAAACTGCAGCCTGAAGACTCTCAGGTCAGTAGAGGGGTGGAGTCAGTCCTCTGAGGTCAGTAGAGGGGTGGAGTCAGTCCTCTCAGGTCAGTAGAGGGGTGGAGTCAGTCCTCTCAGGTCAGTAGAGGGGTGGAGTCAGTCCTAGAGGGGTGGAGTCAGTCCAGGCGGAGCAGCTTGGTTGCTTGGTTCTTGTGCTGGACACAGTCAGTGCAGGCAGCATTTCCTGGGAAATGTCCAAAGTGCTCAGTGGCCTCAGGACTGGACAGAAAGACAGAGAGAGATCAGCCAATCAGAGCAGCCACAGGTGTGTTGGGGTCATGTGCTCGAGTCGACCTGCAGGTGATGATGATGATGATGAAGAGGATGATGGTTTTGTGTTCATCCCTACAGGCTGGAACATGTAGAAGACTGGATTCCAGCTGACAGCCTGAGAGAATGTGAGTACTGAGACACACACACACACACACACACACACACACACACATACACACACATGAAGTCCAAATCCAAACAAGGCTTTACAGAAAATGGGAGCGAGCTGAATCTAAATGTGTGTGTGTGTGTGTGTGTGTGTGTGTGTGTGTGTTTCCAAAAGCAGCTAAAATCAGCTGACATGACAGAAACCTGGGCGCCCTGGTAGCTCACGTGCTGCAGAGCTCCAGCTTGTCCAGGCTGAGTCGTGGGTTTGAATCCCACCTCAGGCCCTTTGCTGCAGGGCGGCCCCTCTCTCTCCCCGGCCTTTCCTGTCTCTCTCTGCTGTGTCCAATCAAAGCTACAATGACAAAAAAAAAATAATAATAATAATAATTACAGAGAAAAATGAGTTTTCCTCTGTCAGATTTATCTCACACAGTGGTGGAAAAAGTTTTGGGACACCCTTAAAATTTTACACAATCTCACAATCTCAAATATTATCATGAAATATTTGTGGAAAAATCTTTTTTGTGTTTCAGAAGTTGTGGCTGCATTAGACAGATACAAACAAATACAAATTATATTTTTTTGTTTATTGTTTACAAGAAAAACTAAACTAAATAGTTGACAGTGTAATCTTTATCTTCAGGCATGTTTCCTGTGTTAGGTTCCTTGTTTTAGCCATTTTTGTGTCTGAAGAACTTTCAGATGTGCTGCTTTATATAGACACCAAGCTTGGCAACAAAAACTGTGTCTTTTAATAAAAAGAACGACCTTCATCACTGGTACCAAAATGACCCAGTACTCAAAATTTCTTCTGTATTTTTATGGAACCAATCAATTTGAAGTTTTTAATGGCTTTTTTAGGATTTGTTTAGTATTTTGGCTGTGACTGTACTAAAAGAAATTGCACTTGAAGACCTAAGAGTGATTCTTAATGCAATATTTCACAAATGCATGGGGGTCCCAAAACCTTTTCCACCACTGTATCATAAGCCTGGTATTTTTTGTTCCTTTATTAGTGAAAGAAAGGTGAACAAGTCGAGTGCAGATCGTGACAACATTAGAAAACATTTTAGAAAAGGAGAAGACAGGACTGAACAGATGTGGAGAGAAAGAAAGAACCAGAGAGGAAGTCAAACAAAACAACACAGAAAATAAGAAGAAGAAGAAAAAATCAAGACAGCAAATCAATTGTAGTTTACTGTGTGTGTGTGTGTGTGTGTGTGTGTGGGTGTGTGTGTGTGTGTGTGTGTGTGTGTGTGTGCGTGTACTTGTGCGTGTGTGTGTCTGTGTGTCTGTGTGTGTGTGTGTGTGTGTAGGGGGTGTGTATGAAGAGGGTAGGGGGCAGGCAAGGACAGAGAGAGGTAGAGAAAAAAGAGAAAGAGAAAGAGAGAAAAAAACCTGAAGGAGAAAAAGGAGAAAAAACGGTCTCATTTGTTTAATTGTTGATATGTATTTGTTTTTCTCTGGTATTTTGGGTGGATATGAAATCTGCCTTACAAACTTGACAAAAAAATGAACATTAAAAACAATAAACTGAACAAGCAAATCCTCTTTAAAAATGAATTAAAACCAAACTCAAACTGAAAACACAAAATGTAAAATGACATTAGTTTTTATTTTTAATGAAAAATGCAAAACTATAATAACCTTATGAGAGCCAAGAGAGTGTGAGTGAATGATGCTTTCTGAGGTGTGTTGTGTGTCTTCTCCCCATCAGATGCCTGTGATCTCACACTGGATCCAAACACAGTGAACAGAAAGCTCCGTCTGTCTGAGGACAACAGGAAGGTGACAGAGGTGTTTGAGCAGCCGTATCCTGATCACCCAGACAGATTTGACCTGTACCCTCAGGTTCTGTGTAGAGAAGGTCTGACTGGGCGATGTTACTGGGAGGTCCAGTGGAGTGGAGACGTTTCTATAGCAGTGACTTACAGAGGAATCACAAGAAGTGGTGAAGACTCTGGGCTTGGAAACAATAAACAGTCCTGGAGTCTGAGGTGCTTTGATGATGATGACAGCTACTCTGTCAGTCACAACATTGAGTCCACCAGCATCTCTGTCCGTCGCCGTGGATTTCACAGAGTAGCAGTGGATCTGGACTGCTCTGCTGGGACTCTGTCCTTCTACAGAGTCTCTTCTGACAGCCTGAGACTCCTGCACACCTTCAGCTCCACCTTCACTGAGCCGCTCCTCCCTGCGTTTACTTTGTGGTCACCTGGTTCTTCTATTGTGGTTTAGCTGCCAGTTTCTCAGAAACAAACACTGACCTGAAAGTGTTTAGAACATGTTTGGCTGATTTGTGGTTTATGTTGTTTTTTTTTTTATTGTATCAGGCATCTTGGTGGATAATTGTTAATTGATTGATTGGACAGGTGCGTAAATATAATGAGTCATTATAATGTTTGTATATTCAAATCTTAATGTTGTGCAAAAGTGTCATTTAAACCTCCTGCTCCACTGATTTTTTTTTTTTTTGTATTTCCAGTCACTAAACACAGACGTGAGAATGACAGCACATTGCACACTGGAGAGCTGTGACTTGAGCCTCGGGGTGTGGTGATATACCGGTTTGGCAGTAATCGCCGTATTAAAACATGAAAATAGTGATATCATCCAGTCCTCACACACTCTTCCAAGTTTTTGTTGCTCCAAGTACCGCGT